>NW_016108098.1:303300-305182 GCF_001604975.1 Cebus imitator | reverse complement strand
CTCCAGCCTGGGTAACAAGAGCGAAACTCCGTCTCAAAAAAAAAAAAAAAAAAAAAAAAAAAAAAAATAAAAAAAAAAAAAAAAAAAAAAAAAAAAAAAGATGTTATGTTGTGGTTAAATAGAATATTGTACCTATTCTGTCCTATTTTAGGTTACATTATAGACTATTTTGATTGGGATAAAATAAAAGGATTATTTTTTCTGAAAGTAACCATACTAATTTTGATTGCTTTCACTTCAGATTTTATTTTGACCCATATAATTAGTAAAGAAATTTATACTTTAACATGTTTTTCTCTCCTTTCCATTAGATTAGAGTGATTAGACCCCCAAATTATGCTGGTCCCCTTATGTTGGGATTGCTTTTGGCTGTTATTGGTGGACTTGTGTACCTTCGAAGAAGCAATATGGAATTTCTCTTTAATAAAACTGGATGGGCTTTTGCAGCTTTGGTGAGTGAATTTAGAAGACAAAAAATTATTTGAATAAAACTCCTAATAATGTATTTTTAGGTAAGCTTTTACAGGAGAAGTAACATTTTGTTTATTTCTTAGCTGAGGAAAATAGTTTTTATATTTTTATTTTCTGTCTTAAAATCAGTTTGTTTCATTCATTATCTCATTAGGATGGCCAGAGCTTCAAGGAACTGATTATACCTACCCTTTATTCGACCTAAATGACAGACTGTCATCTCTATGAAAATCTCTGGTTGTTCAGAAAATATTACTTTTTTTTTTTTTGAGACGGACTTTTGCCCTGTTGCCCAGGCTGGAGTGCAGTGGCACCATCTCATCTCACTGCAACCTCTGCTTCCTGGGCTCAAGGAATTCTCCTGCCTCAGCCTCGAAAGTAGCTGGGATTACAGGCATGTGTCACCATGCCCAGCTAAATTTTTTGTATTTTTAGGAGAAATGGGGTTTCATCCTGTTGACCAGGCTGGTCCCTAACTCCTGACATCAGGTGATCCACCCACCTTGGCCTCCCAAAGTGCTGGGATTACAGGCATGAGCCACCATGCCTGGACAGAAAATATTATAAAAAGCCTTTTTAGTATTCAATTTTGAAATTTGTGTGTGCATAGTTATCATTTTAAAATAGTGTTTTTCTTTTGAAGTAAGTGTTACCGAATTATGGTCCTTGGGATGAAATATAAGTGTTAATAAATCATTTATCTGTAAAAAATTCTATGTCTTACCTAAACAGATGCACATTTTCATATTTCTATTATCTAATCAAGGCAAGAACACTTTGACCATAAATATTTTATTATTTTTTGTTTCCTAGTGTTTTGTGCTTGCTATGACATCTGGTCAAATGTGGAACCATATAAGAGGACCACCATATGCCCATAAGAATCCCCACACAGGACATGTGGTAAGGGAAGTCTGGGATTTCTTTCTTTTGTAGACCAAAGTTAACTCAATGATTATTACCCTGTGAGGACAGTGCCAGCATATGAAGGAGCTAGATTTAGTCTTGACTTTTCAATCTCTCTGTGTTAACAAGCTTCCATTACTGGTAAGACCATGCAGTATTCTTACAAGTGGGAAGTACCTTATTGCATTTGGTGAGTCCTTCTAACCAAGCTAGCTAAGAATGAAAGACAGGCTTCAACTAAATAGAAAAATTGATTAAGTACTTGAGCATCTACTGTTTCTAAGCACTGTGCTAAGTATTATTAAATATAGTGATAAATAAGAAAAACATTATCCCTTTCTTCATGGAGCCTACCTTACTGTACCTCATGGTCTTGTACACTTAAATACTAGTTTTCGGCTGGGGGCGGTGGCTCACGCCTGTAATCCCAGCACTTTGGGAGGCCGAGGCGGGTGGATCACGAGGTCAAGAGATCGAGACCATCCTGGTCAACATAGTGAAACCC
>NW_016108098.1:288781-300995 GCF_001604975.1 Cebus imitator | reverse complement strand
CTCTTGGGTTCAAGCAATTCTCCTGCCTCAGCCTCCCGAGTAGCTGGGACTACAGGCACGCACCATCATGCCCAGCTAATTTTTGTATTTTTAGTAGAGACGAGGTTTCACCTTGTTGACCAGGATGGTCTCAATCTCTTGACCTCGTGATCCACCTGCCTCGGCCTCCCAACATGCTGGGATTATAGGCGTGAGCCACCACGCCCGGCCTGTTCCATCCTCTTGAATGACAGGGAATATTTTTACTTTCTTGGCCTGAGCTAATTTTTATTTTATTACATCTAAAAGCAGATGCCTCTGTAAGCTGCAAAGATAGGTAACAGTGATGTCAGATAAGTAAGAATCTAAATTTCATAATATTACTAAACATAGTTGACCCACTTGAATACATAAGCAGTGACTGTGGAACAAATCAACAGAGTGACAAATGTAATGTTCCTGGAGTTGTGCTTCTCAGCCAAGGTGTCCTGACATTGATACACTAGAATCAGCTGGGCACGGTGGCTCACACCTGTAATCCTAGCACTTTGGGAGGCTGAGGTGGGCATATTGCTTGAGCCCAGGAGTTTGAGACCAGCCTGGGTAACATGGCAAAACCCTGTGTCTACAAAAAATACACACAAAAAATTACCCAAGTGTGGTGATGCATGCCTGTGATCTCAGCTACCAGGGAGGCTAAGGTTGGAGGATCACTGGAGCCCAGGAGGTCAAGCCTACAGTGAGCAGAGATCACATCACTGCACTCCAGCCTGGGCGACACAGACCCTGTCTCTAATAAAAAAAAAAAAATTTTAAATACCTAGGAGGCCGGGCATGGTGGCTCATGCCTGTAATCAAAGCACTTTGGAGGCCAAGGCAGGTGGATCACCTTAGGTCAGGAGTTCAAGACCAGCCTGACCAACATGGTGAAACCCCATCTTTAAAAAAAAAAAATAACCTAGGAATACAACTAACAAAGGATGTAAAGGACCTCTTCGAGGAGAACTACAGCCCACTGCTCAAGGAAATAAGAGACGACACAAATAGATGGAAAAACATTCCATGCTTATGGTTATGAAGAATCAATATTGTGAAAATGGCCATACCGCCCAAAGTAGTTTATAGATTCAGTGCTATCCCCATCAAGCTACCTTTGACCTTCTTCACAGAACTGGAATAAACCACTTTAAACTTCATATGGAACCAAAAGAGAGCCCACATAGCCAAGACAATCCTAAGCAAAAAGAACAAAGCTGGAGACATCATGCTACCTGACTTCAAACTATACTACAAGGCTACAGTAATCAAAACTGCATGGTCCCAAAACAGAGATGCAGACCAGTGGAACAGAACAGAGGCCTCAGAAGCAATGCCACACATCTACAACCATCTGATCTTTGACAAATCTGACAAAAACAAGCAATGGAGAAAGGATTCCCTGATTAATAAATGCTGTTGGGAAAACTGGCCAGCCATATGCAGAAAGCTAAAACTGGACCCCTTCCTTACACCTTACACTAAAATTAACTCCAGATGGATTAAAGATTTAAACATAAGACCTAATACCTTAAAACCCTAGAAGAAAACCTAGGCAATACCATTTAGGACATAGGCATAGGCAAGGATTTCATGACTAGAGTGAACCAGCAACCAACAGAATGGGAAATAAACTTTTGGAATCTACCCATCTGACAAAGGACTGATATCCAGAATCTACAAAGAAGTAAAGCAGATTTACAAGAAAAAACACCATTCAAAAGTAGTGGGTGAAAGATATGAACAGATACTCTTCAAAAGAAGACATTTATGAGGCCAACAAACATGAAAAAAATACTCATCATCAGTAGTCATTGGATAAATGCAAATCAGAACCACATTGAGATACCATCTCATGCCAGTTGGAATAGTGATCATTGAAAAATCTGGAGAAGCCGGGTGCAGTGGCTCACGCCTGTAATCCCAGCACTTTGGGAAGCCGAGGCGGGTGGATCACGAGGTCAAGAGATCGAGACCATCCTGGTCAACATGGTGAAACCCCATCTCTACTAAAAATACAAAACATTAGCTGGGCATGGTGGCGCGTGCCTGTAATCCCAGCTACTCAGGAGGCTGGGGCAGGAGAATCGCCTGAACCCAGGAGGCGGAGGTTGCGGTGAGCCGAGATCGCGCCATTGCACTCCAGCCTGGGTAACAAGAGGGAAACTCCGTCTCAAAAAAAAAAAAAAATTCTGGAGAAAACAGATACTGGAGAGGATGTGGAGAAATAGGAACACTTTTGCACTGTTGGTGGGAGTGTAAATTAGTTCAACCATGGTGGAAGACAGTGTGGCAATTCCTCAAGGATCTAGAAATAGAAATTCCATTTGACCCAGCAATCCCATTACTGGGCATATATCCAAAAGATTATAAATCATTCTATAAAGACACATGCACATGTATGTTCATTGCAGCACTGTTTACAATGGCAAAGACCTGGAGCCAACCCAAATGCCCATCAGTGATAGACTGGACAAAGAAAATGTGGCACATATATACCATGGAATACTCTGCAGCCATAAAAAATGATGAGTTCATGTCCTTTGTAGGTATATGGATGAATCTAGAAACCATCATTCTCAGCAAACTGGCACAGGAACAGAAAACGAAACACTGCATGTTCTCACTCATCAGCTGGTGTTGAACAATGAGAGCACGTGGGCACAGGGAGGGGAACATCACACACTGGGGTGTATTGGGGGTTGGGGGGTTAAGGGAGGGACAGTAGGGGGCAGGTAGGTTGAGGAGGGATAATATTGGGAGAAATGCCTGATGTAGGTGACAGGGATGGAGACAGCAAACCACCATGACATGTGCGTACCTATGCAGCAATCCTGCAAGATCTGCACACGTACCCCAGAACTTAAAGTACAATTTAAAAAAAAAAATTAACTTAAGTATATTTTTTCTAATTGTAAAAGCAATACAGATTAAATAAAATTTAGAAAATACAAATAAGTATAAAGAAAAAAAAATTCAAAACCACTGAAAATTCTATCTTTAGTAAATGTTTGTGCACGTCTTTCCCAGTTTTATTATACTATGTTGATGATTAGAGAGATTTTAAAGAAAGCATTCTGAAAAAATATTAAGCTTTTGATTTTAATTGAAGGACATTTGGGAAAATGTTCGTATGCCACTATGGAAAATATACTTACTGCTTAACATCCAGTCCAAACCTGGGAGAGTTCATCTAGCCATGAAATGGTGAGCTAAAAGATTAACAATATACACCTGGTCCATATTAGAAGAAAGAGGACTGAAAGAAAAATATTAACCAAACTTTATTTTTTTAATTCTAAAATTTTTGTTGAAAATGTTCATTTTGCCGGGCGCGGTGGCTCAAGCCTGTAATCCCAGCACTTTGGGAGGCCGAGGCGGGTGGATCACGAGGTCAAGAGATCGAGACCATCCTGGTCAACATGGTGAAACCCTGTCTCTACTAAAACTACAAAAAATTAGCTGGGCGTGGTGGTGCGTGCCTGTAATCCCAGCTACTCAGGAGGCTGAGGCAGGAGAATTGCCTGAACCCAGGAGGTGGAGGTTGCAGTGAGCCGAGATCGCGCCATTGCACTCCAGCCTGGGTAACAAGAGTGAAAATCCGGCTCAAAAAAAAAAAAAAAAAAAAAAAAAGAAAATGTTCATTTAAGGGCTGGGCATGATGGCTCACACGTGTAATCCCAGTACTTTGGGAGGCGGAGGCAGGCAGATCATTTGAGGTCAGGATTTCGAGGCCAGCCTGGCCAACATGGTGAAACCCCATCTCCACCAAAAATACAAAACTTAGCCAGGTGGCTGGGCATGCTGTCTCAGGCCTGTAATCCCAGCACTTTGGGAGGCAAGGTGGACGCATCACCTGAGGTCAGGAGCTTGAGGCCAGCCTGGCCAAATTGATGAAACCCTGTCTCTAGTAAAAATACAAAAATTAGCCAGGCGTGGTGGTGCACGCCTGTAATCCCAGCTACTGGGGAGACTGGGGATGGAGAATCACTTGAACCCGGGAGACAGGTTGCAGTGAGCCGAGATGGTGCCACTGCACTCCAACCTGGGCAAAAGAATGAGACTCTGTCCCCCCAAAAAATAAATAAAAATCAGCCAGGCATGATGGCAGGCGCCTATAATCCCAGCTACTCCAGAGGCGGAGGCAGGAGAATCATTTGAATCCAGGAGGTAGTGGTTGCAGTGAGCTGAGATGGTGCCGTTGCATACCAGCCTGCATGACAGAGCAAGACCTTGTCTCAAAAAAATAAAAAGAAAATGTTCATTTATGGCTTGATGGATTTAGCTTGGCCAGCATGGTGAAACCTCATCTCTACAAGAAATACAAAAATTAGCCAGGAACGGTGGTATGCACCTGTAATTCCAACTACTCGGGAGGCTGAGGCATGGGAATTGTTTAAACCCAGGAGGTGGAGGTTGTAGTAAGTAGAGACTGCCACTACACCCCAGCCTGGGCAGCAGAGCAAGACTGTCTCACAGGGAAAAAAAAAGAACAGAAAAGTATGGTTTGATGGATTAACAAATTATTATACCTTGGAACATTTTCAGTATCTTGAATTAATCCGTCTCAATAGTACTTTGAAATTGAATAATGGAGCAAAAGCAATTAAAATAGTAAAATATTAATTAGTTGATTTGGGGTTTGTTGGTCTTTTAGCTTTGTCTTAAATTTTTAAATATATAAGAAGTTTAAGAGATTAGGAAATTGTATTTTTACTTCTGCCTTAAGATTGAACATTAGCCTAAGGTTTCGTATACATTTGGAACAGATGAGAATGTCTTGGGTTTGGTTATTAGGATGCAAAAAGTGAACATTTTTCAGGGTCAGGGATGTATACAGATTATAAGATAGTGCCTTAACTGCTGTGTGCCAGAAATAGTGAGAAAATGAATAATTTTGTCTGAGGTAAGGAATATTAGAGAAGGCTTAACCACTCTTCTCTCCCCTTCTTTTTTTTGAGACAGAGCCTTGCTCTGTCACCCAGGCTAGAGTGCAGTGGTGCCATCTTGGTTCACTGCAACCTCCATCTCCCAGGTTCAAGTGATCCTCCTGCCTCAGCCTCCCGAGTAGCTGGGATTACAGGCATGCACAACCACACCTGACCCCTCTTTCTTATTTATTTAGTTAGTTAGTTAGTTTTTTGTTTTGAGACAGAGTCACACTGTGTCACCCAGGGTGGAGTGCAGTGGCATAATCTTGGATAACTGCAACCTCAGCCTCCTGGGTTCAAGTGATCCTCCTGCCTCAGCCTCCTGAGTAGCTGGAATTACAGGTGTGCACCACCACGCCTGGCTAATTTTTATATTTTTAGTAGACATGGGCTTTCACCATGTTGGCCAGGCTGGTCTTGAACTCCTGACTTCAAATAATCCACCCGCCTCAGCCTCCCAAAATGCTGGGATTACAGGCATGAGCCACTGCACCCGGCCCCTACCTTCTTTTAAAGTAAATATGAAACCTCAACACCAGTAACATAGTTTACAGTTTGCAGGTTGATAAGAATTAGTAGAATGAGGCCACTACTAAGTTGTAGTTATGATTTTGGAAAATATCCACATATTTATCATTAGTTTAATATTGTACAATTTATTGCATGATAAAGCAAACTATATAATGAGTTGCCTGATCTAAGCAACCTTTAAAATTATATATATTTTTTTTTTTTTGAGACGGAGTTTCGCTCTTGTTACCCAGGCTGGAGTGCAATGGCGCGATCTCGGCTCACCGCAACCTCCGCCTCCTGGGTTCAGGCAATTCTCCTGCCTCAGCCTCCTGAGTAGCTGGGATTACAGGCACGCACCACCATGCCCAGCTAATTTTTTGTAGTTTTAGTAGAGGCGGGGTTTCACCATGTTGACCAGGATGGTCTCGATCTCTTGACCTCGTGATCCACCCGCCTCGGCCTCCCAAAGTGCTGGGATTACAGGCTTGAGCCACCGCGCCCGGCCTAAAATTATATTTTAAGTATTGCATTCATGCAGAAAGTTTACAAATAATTAATGTACAGTTTACTGTTTGGTAAATATTTTTTTTTCAGATGGAGTCTCGCTGTCTTGCCCAGGCTGGTGTGTAATGGTGCGGTCCTGGCTCACTGCAACCTCCACCTCCCAGGTTCAAACGGTTCTCCTGCCTCAGCCTCTGGAGTAGCTGGAATTACAGGAACCTGACACCATACCCGGCTAATATTTTTTGTATTTTTAGTGCAAAAACCAGCCTGTTGGCCAGGCTGGTTTCGAACTTCTGACCACAACAGGTCCACTCACCTTGGCCTCCCAAAGTGCAAGGGTTACAGTCATGAGCCACCGCACCCTGCCCAGTTTGATGAATTTTCAAAGAATGAACATGCTTGTGTAACCAGAACTCACATAAATAAATAAAATTTTACCCACATTTCAGAGCATTCCCCATCATCATTCCTTCTGATTGCTACCTTCCCACCCAGAAGTAACTGCTATCCTGACTGCTAACACTATGGGTTGATTTTTCCTGTTTTATTTTTTCAACTTACATAAATTGAATCCTACAGAGTTGGGCGTGGTAGCTCACGCCTATAATCCCAGCACTTTGGGAGGCCAAGGCAGGCAGATCACCTGAGGCCAGGAGTTTGAGACCAGCCTGACCAACATGATGAAACTCTTTCTCTTGTAGAGAAACCCTGTCTCTACTAAAAAAAATACAAAAATTAACTGGGTGTGGTGCTGTGTGCCTGTAGTCCCAGCTACTTGGGAGGCTGAGGCAGAAGGGTGGCTTGATCCTGGGAGGCAGAGGTTACAGTGAGCCGAGATCACACCACTGCACTCCAGCCTGGCTGATAGACCCAGACCTTGTCTCAAAATTTTTTTTTTAAACCACAATAAATGGAATCCCACAGTAAATATATTTGTAGATTGATTTATTTTATAGAGATGAAGTCTTGCTGTATTGCCCAGGCTGGAATGCAGTGGGATCATCGTAGCTCACTGTAACCTTGACTTCCCAGAGTCAAGCAATCCTCCCATATCAGCCTCCTGAGTAGCTGGGACTACAGGTGTGCACTACTGCACCCAGCTAATTTTGTATTTTTTGTAGAGATGGGGTTTTGCCCTACCCTGTCATCCAGGGTGGTCTCAATCTCCTGGGCTCAAACGATCCTCATGCCTCAGCCTCCTGAATTTTTAAAATAGCAGTATGGAAAATGTTTACCTATAACCTGAAACCCTGATATCATAAACTACTTTTATTTTTGTATATTTTCTTCCATTCATTTCTGTATGACTGTTTCATGAGTAGGGTATTCC
Source organism: Cebus imitator (assembly GCF_001604975.1). Taxonomy (NCBI): domain Eukaryota; kingdom Metazoa; phylum Chordata; class Mammalia; order Primates; family Cebidae; genus Cebus; species Cebus imitator. Next base: position 293,702 of record NW_016108098.1, on the reverse strand, counting down.
TTTTTCATACTTATAGACATGTTTTGCATGGAGCTTGCTATCTTAACATATTACAAGCATTTTCTATGTTGTATGGCCTTTATGTTTATAAAAATACGGCCGGGCATGGTGGCTCACACCTATAATCCCAGCATGTTGGGAGGCCGAGATGGGTGGATCACAAGGTCAAGAGATCGAGACTATCCTGACCAATATGGTGAAACCCTGTCTCTACTAAAAATACAAAAAAATTAGTTGAGCATGGTGGCACATGCCTGTAATACCAGCCACTCGGGAGGCTGAGACAGGAGAATTGCTTGAACCCTGGAGACAGAGGTTGCAGAGAGCCAAGATTGCGCCACTGCACTCCAGCCTGGCAACAGAGTGAGACTCCATCTCAAAAAAACTAAAAATAGCAAAAAGATTACAAAGAAATCTGAAAATGTGAACAAAAAGAAAAGTAGTCAATATTCTTAATGTTTATATAATGGATATATCATATCCGTGTTGCCAAGGTTAGTCTCGATCTCCTAACCTCAGGTGATCCACCCGCCTTGGCCTCCCAAAGTGCTAGGATTACAAGCATGAGCCACTGTGCCTGGCCTTCTGCTAGCTTTTAATAGCCTAGTTGTTTTATGTTATGGAATACTGCCTCCTCTATTTCTGCTCAGTTCTCCTAGAGTAACAATCAGGACTGCATAATTTATGTATTTCATTGTTTATATTCGTCACTGGAGTGTTATCTTGTCCATGTTAGAATCTTTATGTTGTTCAACTTTTTATTTCCAACAGTTTATAGTCCCTGCCATATAGTAAGCAGTGTTAGTAAAACTTTAAAGATTCAATAAATGAAATAAAACAATATACGTGGAAGGGCATCATAGCTCTTGACAGCCAAGAACAGTATATAAAAGACCTTGAAGTATTTAGCAAGATAGAAAGCTCATTCAAAGCAAAAGCACATAAACCATGATACAAAGACAAGCTTTCCCCAGAACAAGTCTCAGTCGTTAATCAGAGAGTACCCAGTAATCAAAGCTTATAGAAATGATCAATCTTTGGCTGGGTGTGGTGGCTCACACCTGTAATCCCAGCACTTTGGGAGGTCGAAGCAGGTGGATCACCTGAGGTCAGGAGTTCGAGACCAGCCTGTTCAACATGGCAAAACCCCACCTCTACTCAAAATATAAAAATTAGCCAGGCGTGGTGGTGTGCACCTGTAATCCCAGCTACTCAGGAGGCGGAGGTGGAGGTTGCAGTGAGCCAAGATCATGCCACTGTACTTCAGCCTGGGCAACAGAGCAAAACTTCATCCCAAAAAGAAAGACAGAGAGAAGAGAGAGAATCTTTGCCCAAACCTGGATATAAGGAACTAAAAAAAAAAAAAAAAATTGCTGGAGAAGAGACTTGGCTGAACAACTAAAAACATGATGAATGGACATCATCCTTAACAAGAGGCTATTGAAGAAAGAATGCAAGATGGGGCACAGGCACAGTGGTTCATGTCTGTAATTCCAGCACTTTGGGAGGCCGAGGCTGGAGAATTGTTTGAGCCCAGGAGTTTGAGACCAGCCTGGGCAACATAGTGAGACTCTGTCTCTACCAAAAAAATCAACCAAACTAACCTGGCGTGGTGGCATGCACTTGTAGTCCCAGCTACTCAGGACGCTGAGGCAGGATGATCTCTTGAGCTTAGGAGGTGAAGGTTGCAGTGAGTTGTGATTATTCTACTGCACTCCAGCCTGGGTGACAGCAAGACCCTGTCTCAAACAAAACAAAAAATTTTTAAACAGAATGCAAGATGGTAATGAAGGTATGAAAAGTCAAATTTTAGAGCCAATTCTAAATTCAGGCCTAGAGCCGATTATAAATTCAGGCCTCATCTAAATACATATTTTTCCCTTTCTGCTTAATGATACCCACATGTGGTAGCATACAGTGTGTATATATATATATGCAGAATTGATTTGGGAGTGTTTTACTGCTGTTAGTATTCACTAAACTGCAGGGCGAATCTGTCTTTCTTTTCTACTAGAACATTCTATTTGCTTTAAAATTTGAATGTGCTTATTTTAACATTTAGCCATGCCATCTGTTGCCTATTTGCATGGGTAATTCTATTTTGTATTTATGTAACTCCCATTAAACTGAATAAAAGTGTGATCATGGCACATGTGGGATTTTTCTTTTCTTTTTTTGAGATGGAGTCTTGCTCTGTCTCCCAGGATGGAGTGCAGCGGCGCCATCTCGGCTCACTGCAACCTCTGCCTCCTGGGTTCAAGCAATTCTGCCTCAGCCTCCCCAAGTAGCTGGGATTACAGGCGCCTGCCACCATATCCAGCTAATTTTTGTATTTTTAGTAGAGACGGGGTTTTGTCATATTGGCCAGGCTAGTCTTGAACTCCTGACTTCAGGTGATCCACCTGCCTCAGCCTCCCAAAGTGCTAGGATTACAGCGTGAGCCACCGTGCATGGCCGGGATTTTTCTTTTTTATTAGAATAGGATAAAATTAGGTTAGTAGTAATTTGTGCTTTAAAGGCTAATTATTCATGCACTTGGCATCTTGGCACAGGAAAAAATTAAAAAATAAAGTATTGAAAATCTGGAGAATTTTGAGACAGGGTCTGGTTCTGTCATGCAGGCTGGAGTGCAGTGGTATGATCACAGCTCACTACAGCCTCGATCTCCCAGACTCAAGTGATCCTCCTACCTCAGCCTCCTGTGCAGCTAGGACAACAGGTATGTTGTCCATGCCTGGCTAATTTTTTGTATTTATTTGTAGAGACAGGGTCTCACCATGATGCCCAAGCTGGTCTCGAACTCGACTTAAGCAATCTGCCCACTTCGGCCTCCCAAACTGTTGGGATTACAGGTGTGAACCAATAAATCCGCCCAGGAGAAATTTTTGAGAAATTAATTTTCAAATAAAAAGTAGTTACTGTTCTCCCTAAATGTTATATATTTCAAACGTGTTCTTTAGGGAGGTGGGGTGAAATATTCAAAATGGCTATTTAGGGCTGGACACGGTGGCTCACACCTGTAATCCCAGCAGTTTGGGAGCCCAAGGAAGGTGGATTGCTTGAGGTCAAGAGTTCAAGATCAGCCTGGGCAACGTGGCAAAACCCCGTCTCTACAAAAATATGTGTGTGTGTGTGTGTGTGTGTGTGTGTGTGTGTGTGTACAAAATTTAGCTGGGCATGGTGTTGAGAACATGTAGTTGCAGCTACTCAGGAGGCTGAGGAGGGGGAGTGAACTGAGCCTGGGAGGTCAAGGTTGTAATGAGCTGAGATTGCCCCATTGCACTCCAGCCTGGGTAACAGAGCCAGACCCTGTCTCAAAAAAAAAAAAAAGTCTATTTAATATTTTTAGATGTATTTGAGGTCAGGGCAATAACCAAGTGTCCAGACAGTTTATTCCAAAGTGCAATTTCAGGAAAATTCATATTTTATCTGTAAGTTATAGTGGGACATTTGTTTAAAATATCAATTTTTCTTTGCACAAATGAAGTAATCTTCCAATTTTAATTTTTTATATCTTTATAGTAAATAATTGTCATGCCGTATAGATACAAGATTCCTTATTTTGTTTTTTTATAATTAAGAGCTGAAGGTTTATATACTCATTTTAATTTTCTTCATGAAGAACTGGGAGTAGTAAAATGGTGTGTCTTTTGTGTCTATGTTAATTTCTCCTTAAACAATTTTTCTAAGATGGTGGAGTTACCTTAGGAATGGTGCTTTTATGTGAAGCTGCTACCTCTGACATGGATATTGGAAAGCGAAAGAGTAAGTCACCTTACTCAAAATGTAATAATGCTGCCTGTAATATGGAAAAAAAGTGATCTCTTAATCACTTTTCCTCTTTTTTTTTTGAGACGGAGTTTCGCTCTTGTTGCCCAGGCTGGAGTGCAATGGCGTGATCTCGGCTCACCGCAACCTCTGCCTCCTGGGTTCAGGCAATTCTCCTGCCTCAGCCTCCTGAGCAGCTGGGACTACAGGCACGCGCCACCATGCCCAGCTAATTTTTTGCATTTTTAGTAGAGACGGGGTTTCACTATGTTGACCAGGATGGTCTCGATCTCTTGACCTCGTGATCCACCCACCTCAGCCTCCCAAAGTGCTGGGATTACAGGCGTGAGCCACTGCACCCGGCCTCACTTTTCCTCTTATGTATAGGATAAGTATGTTATTTTACCCCTTCACTACTTTTTTTCTTTTAATGTCATGTCTGTTATTAAACCCCTTTACTATTATAAAAGTAACGTATGCTCATTATAGAAAACGTAGAAAAAAACAGAAGCATGAAACATTTTGTGGGAGATTCATCACCCATTATTCCACCACTGGAAAACTAATTATTTTTAAATTATATTTCTTTCCATTTATGAAAACTGTGTATAAAATTTTGGGACTTTATACCCCCTTTTTAAACAGGAGTTTAATAACATAACTTTTTCTATATGCATAATTTTAAGCTTATACTCTGTTTTTGTTTTCTTTAAGACAGGATCTCATTCTGTCACTCGGACTGGAGTGCAGTGGCATAATCATAGCTCACTGCAACCTCCGCTTCCTAGGCTCAAGCTGTCCTCCCACCTCAACTTCCCGAGTAGCTGGGACTACAGGCGTGTGCCACCAGGCCCAGCTAATATTTTGTACTTTTTGTAGAGATGGGGTTTTGTCACTTTGCCCAGCCTGGCCTCAAACACCTGGACTCAAGTGATCTTACCACCTCAGCCTCCCAGAGTGTTGAGATTACAGGCACGAGCTGCCGTGCCTGGCCAACTTATATTCCATGTTGTAATTTAACTATTCTGATTTTTTAAAAACATTTAGTTTTTTCCTAATTTCAATTAAAATAATTTTTTAGTTACTGTCATGATACCTTAAGCATCATTCTTTTTTTTTTTTTCTTGAGACGGAGTTTTGCTCTTATTACCCA
>NW_016108098.1:284114-285961 GCF_001604975.1 Cebus imitator | reverse complement strand
AGGCCAGGCACAGTGGCTCACATCTGTAATCCCAACACTTGGGAGGCCAAGGCGGGCAGATCACTTGAGGCCAAGAGTTCCAGACCATCCTGGCCAACATGGCGAAACCCTGTCTCAACTAAAAATAGAAAAATTAGCTGGGTGTGGTGGCACGTGCTTGTAACCCCAGCTACTAGGGAGGCTGAGGCAGGAGAATCACTTGAACCCAGGAAGCGAAGGTTGCAGTGAGCTGAGATCGCACCATCACACTGAAGTCTGGGCAACAGAGCAAGACTGTCTAAAAAAAAAAATGGCTTGCAGTCTTAGATTTAAGTCCTTAATCCATTTTGAGTTGATTTTTTTATATGGTAAGAGATAGGGGTCTAGTTTTGTTCTCGCTATGGATATCCAGTTCTCCCAGCACCTTTTATTGAAGAGACTGCAATTTCCCCAGTGTGTGCTCTTGGCACCTCTGTCGAAAATGAGTTCACTGTAGGTGTATGGGTTTGTTTCTGAGTTCTCTCTTCTGTTCCATTAGTCTGTGTGTCTGTTTTTATACCAGTACCATGCTGTTTTGGTTACTATAATTCTATAGTATAATTTGAAGTCAAGTAATGTGATTCCTCCAGTTTTGTTCTTTTTGCTTAGGATAGCTTTGGCTATTCTTGGTCTTTTGTGATTTCATATAAATTTTGTTTTTTCTATTTCTGTGAAGTTGTCATTGGCATTTTGATAGGAATTGCATTGAATCTGTAGATTGCTTTGGATATTACGGATATTTTAACAACATCGATTCTTCCAACCCACAAACATGAAATATCTTTCCATTTTTTGATGTCCTCTTCAATTTCTTTCATCAGTGTTTTATAGTTTTCATTATAGAGTGCTTTTACTTCTTTGATTAAGTTAACCCTTTTCCCTTTTGCCCCAAGAATACTTCCCAGCAGGGCTTGTGGCTGCAGTATTTATCCTGAAATAACTTTGCCACAAAATATCTTGCTTTTATTATTATTTTCACATCAACTCTAATCTATCAACTTTGGGAACAAAATTGACATATTAGACTTCACTGAGTTCAAGTGATCCACTACCACCACTGAAAACAGTGCTGTAAATAGAATAATGTACTAGATATCATTCCATTTATATTTCCATTATAGTGGTATTTCTATTTACAAAATATGGTAATTCTTGACCACTGAAAATGTCAAATCCTAGAGAATGTGGCATTCCATGTGTAATGTTAACATTGTTCTCAAACAGTTGTTGGCCAGAGATTCATTTGATGAATCTGATTTTTCTGAAGTAGATGATTCTGATGATTCAGATGATTCTGATGTTAGTTCTGTTTGGTAACAACTTCAAGAACAGTTTTTCTGTTTTATTTTAATATTGAAAAGCAGATTTGCTTCAGCCTCAAAGAGCACGATCATATTAAATGAGCATTGGCAGCAAGCTGCACTTGTTTTTTGTAAATGAGAAAAGAATTAAAGAGAAATATTGTTTAATGTTTACACATTAGCCCCTAGTCACATTGTGTGAAAATTAGAAAAAGAATTTTTCCAGCTGGGCACAGTGGCTCACTCCTGTAATCCCAGCACTTTGGGAGGCTGAGGCAGGTGGATCACGAGGTCAGGAGCTCAAGATCACCGTGGCCAATATGACGAAACCCTGTCTCTACTAAGAATACAAAAATTAGCCAGGTGTGGTGGTTTGCGCCTGTAATCCCAGGTACTCACAAGCATGAGGCAGGAGAATCACTTGAACCCGCGGGGGTGGAGTTCTCAGTGAACCGAGATCATACCACTACACTCCAGCCTGGGCAACAGAGCAAAACTCTGTCTCAAAAAAAAAGGAAAAAAGAAAAA
>NW_016108098.1:280433-284049 GCF_001604975.1 Cebus imitator | reverse complement strand
GCAGTGGCATGATTGATCTTGGCTGACTGCAACCTCTGCTGCCCAGGTTCAAGCGATTTTCCTGCCTCAGCCTCCTGAGTAGCTGGGATTACAAGCACCTGCCACCATGGCTGGCTAATTTTTTGGTAGTTTCTAGTAGAGACGGGGTTTCACCGTATTGGCCAGGCTGGTCTCAAACTACTGACCTCATGATCTGCCCACCTTGGCCTCCCAAAGTGCTTGGATTACAGGCATGAACCACTGTGCCTGGCCAAAAGTTGATTTCTTATCAGTCCCTAAGTATACTTCCCTAGAGAAAGCTTGTCAAGTCTGTAGGCCGCATGTGGCCCAACACAAATTTGTAAACTCCCTTAAAACATTATGAGGTTTTCTTGCAATTTTTTTGTTTTGAGCTCATCAGCTAACATTAGTGTTAGTGTATTTTATGTGTGTCCCAGGACAGTTCTTGTTCCATTGTGGCCCCGGGAAGCCAAAAGATTGAATACCTCTGCCCTAGAGCTTCCATTGCTGTTGGACATATGCTTTCCTTTATCCCTATCTCTGTAGTTCTTAGCCATTTTTATTCCACGGATTCAAAGAACCTCTGGTCGTGGCAATGCATACTTGAGTATTTGGGGATTAGTATTTGTAGTTCAGTTCAGTAACTGCTGTGCTAATGTAGAATATGTGGGATTAGTGGAGAGAGCTATGAATCTAGAGCTAAGGATCAGATATTTTTTTTCTCATTCAAATAAGGGATCCATGTTGATTGAGTTACATATATAAGGCTGTGTAGTTACCTGTGCATGAATAAAGTACTTTCAATGAGGCTATCACAATGATGTCATCAGCTGTCTAAGTCAATATTTATCAATAATACCACAAGCCACTTTCAGGGATTTTAAAGTTTAATAAATAAGCCGGGCACAGTGACTCACACCTGTAATCTCAGCTCTTTGGGAGGCTGAGATAGGAAGATCACTTGAGCCTAGGTGATCAACACCAGCCTGGGCAACATAGTGAGACACCGTCTCCTCAAAAAAAAAAAAAGTTAGCCAGGTATGGTGGCACACATCTGTAGTCCCAGCTACTCGCGAGGCTGCAGTGGGAGGGTTGCTTCAGCCCAGGAGGTTGAGACTGCAGTGAGCTGTGATTGTGCCACTGCACGTCAGCCTGGGCAACAAAGCAAGACCCTGTCTCAAAAAAAAAAAAAAATGGATGATTTTCTTGTCAGTAGTAAGACAGTGTTTCTAACAGTAAACTATTGAGTGTAATGGCTTTAAAAGAATTCACACATTTGAATTTACATAATTATGTAAAGGAGTTACTCTATTATATGATAATGGAGCAAATTAAAGGTTCTTGAAGACTAAGAAATGAGGATGAAAATTGTTGAAAAGTTGAGATTTATCAATACTGTATACCCCCCTTCCTTTTCACTCTCTGAAAGTATAGACTGCCCTGGTTAGTTATTATATTCAACTTGCTCATTTTACTCTCCTTTTATTTTTCTGCAGTAATGTGTGTGGCTGGTATTGGACTTGTTGTATTATTCTTCAGTTGGATGCTCTCTATTTTTAGATCTAAGTATCATGGATACCCATACAGGTATGATTCTTACTTTTTATTTATAAAGTGATTGCCAATACTTGGAATGATTAGAGTTGATATTACTTTATAATACCCTTCTTTTTGCTTTACTTCCAAACTATTTTAGCTTCTAAAGGAAAGACCATAGGCTTTATTTTTATTCATCTATTTATTTATTTTTATTTTTTTGAGATGGAGTTTCACTCTTATTGCCCAGGCTGGAGTGCAATGGCACAATCTTGGCCCACTGCAACCTCCGCCTCCCGGGTTCAAGTGATTCTCCTGCCTCAGGCTCCCAGTAGCTGAAATTACAGGCGTGTGCCACCATGCCCAGCTAATTTTTTATTTTTAGTAGAAACAGTGTTTCACCATGGTCAGGATGGTCTTGAACACCTGACTTCAAGTGATCTACCTGCCTTGGCCTCCCAAAGTGCTGGGATTATAGCAGGAAGCCGCGTCCAGCCTATCCATTTATCTTTAGAGACAGGGCCTTGTTCTGTCACTCAGGCAGAAGTGTAGTGGTGTGTTCATAGTTCATTGTAACCTTGAACTCCTGAGCTCATGCAATCATTTCACCTCAACTTCCCAAGTAGCTAGGACTACAGTTGCACATGACCACACCCAGCTAATATTTTTATTTTTTGTAAAGATAGTCTTGCTATGTTGCCCAGCCTGGTCTTGAACTCCTGACCGCAAGCAATTCTGCTCAGCCTCCCAGAGAGCTGGAATTATAGGCATTAGCCACCATGCTCAGACGGCTGTAATTGAGATATGTTGCATATAAAATTTAAGATAATTATAATGGGCAATATTTGTATGTGATTTGTCAGGAACATCTTTTAGGTTTATTCTGCCATCACCTAATTTATTCTAGAAATCTCTATAATACATAATGATTAGAACATTTTATACCATTATCTATTCACATAGCTCCTTGTCTGCATACTATACTTTCTTTTGAAGAAGAAATGATTTTTTAAATGTTTTTAAAAACTTCTCACCGCTACTTTTTTTTTTTTTTTTTTTTTAGAAATAAAGTGCCATTGCACTCCAGTCTGGGTAATAGAGTGAGACCCCATCTCAAAAATAATAATTATAATAATGTATCGTCTACAGAATAATAACTGGAATGTGAGGGTAATTTTGCTGGGACTTCTGTTAATTATTTGATCAGCAGTGTTGATTCAATAGCATGTGCCTGTAGTCCCAGCTACTCAGAAGGCTAAGGCAGGATGTTCACTTGAGCCTGGGAGTCCCAGACCAGACTGAGCAACATAGCGAGACCCCATCTCTAAAAAAAAAAAAAAAGAAGAAGAAAAAAATAAGATTATTAATTAGTGTCTCTGTTCAGGAGATATTTTAACTTGAGGTTATTCTGTTTCCTTTTGTCATAAGACTAATGGGTCTCTCAGTGTTTCTCACGATTTGTTATTGATGCCCAAAGATGATCACATATGTACAAAAATGCTCTTTTATCTGTTAAAACCAAGATATTGCTTAGTGGTTAGAGGTAAAGCCTACTTTTCTTTCAGATACTAATTGATTGGTATATTTTTTTGTTTCAGCTTTCTGATGAGTTAAAAAGGATCCCAGAGATACACAGACACTGGAGTACTGGAAATTGAAAAACAAAAGTCATGTGTGTTTGAAAAGAAAAATGCAACTTGTATATTTTGTATTACCTCTTTTTTTCAAGTGATTTAAATAGTTAATCATTTAACCAAAGATGATGTGTAGTGCCTTAACAAGCAATTTTCCGTCAAAATCATGAGGTATTTGAAAATGATTCTCCTCTTAACTTTCTCTTCCCAGTGAACTTTATGGAACATTTAATTTAGTAGAAGTAAGTATATTATAAAATTGGTAAAACTACTACTTTGTTTTAGTTAGAACAAAGCTCAAAACTACTTTAGTTAACTTGATCATCTGATTTTATATTGCCTTATCCAAAGATGGGGAAAGTAAGTCCTGACTCGGTGTTCCCACATATGCCTATTACAGATAACTACATCAGAAATTCATTCTTAGCTTTTCCATCTTTGCATGG
>NW_016108098.1:269502-280243 GCF_001604975.1 Cebus imitator | reverse complement strand
CTAATTTTTTGTATTTTTAGTAGAGACGGGGTTTCACCATGTTGGCCAGGATGGTCTCGATCTCTTGACCTCGTGATCCACCCGCCTCGGCCTCCCAAAGTGCTGGGAATACAGGCTTGAGCCACCGCGCCTGGCCTGGAACACCATTCTTCAGAGCACAAGTCTAGCCCTCAGAAAGACAGTTCTCCTCCTTGCATATTTCCTACTGAAACACAATGCTGTCTGTGATTGTTTTTGTTTTGTTTTGTTTTGTTTTGTTTTTTTGTTTCTTGAGACAGCATCTCACTGTGTCACACAGGCTGGAGTGCAGCGGCGTGAGCTTGACTGACTGCAAACTCTGGCTCCCAAGTTCAAGCGATTCTCCTGCCTTAGCCTCCCAAGCAGCTGGGATTTACAGGTGTGCACCACTACGCCAGGCTAATTTTTTGTATTTTTAGTAGAGATGGGGTTTTGACAAGCTGTTCAGGCTGGTCTTAAACTCCTGGGCTCAAGTGATCCACCCACCTTGGTCTCCCAAAGTGCGAGGATGACATGTGTGAGCTACCACACCAGTACTGCCTGTGCTTCTCCATAGCTGTGAACATGAAAAAGAACCTCTATTGGGAGGCTGAGGCAGGTGGATTGTTTGAGGCCAGGAGTTTAAGACCAGCCTGGCCAACAAGGCAAAACACCATCTCTACTAAAAATACAAAAATTAGCAGGGCTTGGTGGCTCATGCCTGTAATCCTAGCTACTTGGGAGGCTGAGCACGAGACTCACTTAAACCTGGGAGGCAGAGATTGCAGTGAGCTGAGGTCACGCCACTGCACTCCATCCTGGGTGACAGAGTGAGACCTTGTCTCAAAAAAAAAAAAAAAGTATCTCTAAATACAGGATTATGATTTCTGCCTGAGCATGGTGTTAACTACCTTGTATTTGGAAAGATTTCAGATTCATTCCATCTCCTTAGTTTTCTTTTAAGGTGACCTATCTGTAATAAAAATATAGCTTAGTGGTAAAATTAATGTAACTTATACATGGTCTAAAATGTTTCTGCAAATTAGAGTTTGTCACTTATTCCATTTGTGCCTAAGAGAAAAATAGGCTCAGTCAGAAAAGGACTCCCTGGCTGGGCATGGTGGCTCATGCCTATAGTTCCAGCACTTTGGGAGACCAAGGCAGGCGGATCACGAGGTCAGGAGATCAAGACCAGCCTGGCCAACATGGTGAAACCTCGTCTCTACTAAAAATACAAAAATCAGCTGGGTGTGGTGGTGGACTCCTGTAATCCCAGCTACTTGGGAGGCTGAAGCACAAGAATCACTTGAACCCAGGAGACAGAGGTTGCAGTGAGCCTAGATCTCACCACTGCACTTGAGCGTGGCAACAAAGCGAGACTCTGTTTAAAAAAAAATAAAAAGACAGAAAGAAAGAAAAGGAATCCCTTAGAGTGGGAAAGGAAAATCAAAATATTGATTTGTTGCCTATATATAGAAATTAAGTATTTCTTGAAAGCTCTTCTTTGTTTTGCTGTTATGTTAGCCTTTATTCTCTTCCTTTGGGTAGAGAAACAAAGTACAAATTTGAAGGGTTTTTTTTTTTATTTCGTCTCTTTATTCTGTTAGTGAAAATAACCATATGTGCTAACCATTTCTGTGAAGAATGTTTTCCTGGTTATCGTTATATCTAACTATAACCTCCCCCATAGTTATAAAGAGTAACCTGAAATGCCACTATTGTGGAAATAGGAGAATTGTAATTGTGAAAAAATAATTTCAAGGAAATCTTACAAGTATTACATTAAAAAGATACTATGACTGCCTCCTGCTATTTACCATCTAATAACCCTGCCATGTGGTTTGCAGAAAGAGATGGATATTATAGTAGTCTCAGAAGAAATATGTTATGTGGGATTTTTTGTTTTTCATTACTAGATTTCATGGATGAGGGGATATGGTTGACCTTTTATTCTTTAATGGAGCCATTTTTTGTTAATGACTCACCTGTATGTTGTGAGATTCTGAATTCCTTATCTGCTATTCTTATACCTGTCTCAGGCCAAATCTATGCTGTGGTTCTTATGAGACTTGTATGAAGATGCCCTGATTTGTACAGATTGATCAGGGGAATACTACTGCCACGTAATCTGTATAGTTCCAGATAATTTACCATGAACATTGACAGAATGACAGGTTTTTGTATTTGCTTTTTCTCCTTTTAAGAGCACATTCTTCTGTAAGGAGAAGGGCAGCATTCTGGTTAAAATCTGTGGAAAGCTAATTTACTACACTTATAAAATAGTGTTACTTTTGTGAAAATTTTGAATTAGCTTTCATATGAAGTGCCTTAAGTAGACTCTTCATTTACTTTTCTAGTAAGGGTTTAAATATCATTTGTTATGCATTTTTAAGATACTATTCAGAATGACACATTATAGTAGTAAAGATAACCAAATGTCTGGCCGTTTGCTTTTTGACCGTATCAATAAACTTCTACAATCTAAATTCTGAGTATTTGATTACCGTCTAAAGAGGAGTGATTTTTAAACACTAAACTAGAATTTTTAAATTAAGATATTTCATTTCAAAATTATAATTTTGAAAAGTTATAAAAAAAGTTATAATTAAATTCATTTAAATTTCATATTGTCCTAAGGACAGTTTGATGGGACAGTTTCTTTAAGTATTTCTGGATTGGGATATATTCTTCTAGGGATCTGTCCCTCATTAATGTTGTTACCCATTAGGTTAGTCAAAACAACCAACATTAGTAGATAAATAACTGTTTGCAATAATCGATCTACCTTTCATCCCAGACAGTGAACATTCCTTGACTAGATAATTTCCTTTTGGTAATAAAAACTTGGTTTGAAATTTACCCTGGCAGATTATCAGGTTATATGAAACTAGACAGCAGCTCATTTGCAAACATGGAGTGGAAACACTGAACAGGAAGTAAAGAGATCTGGCTTTTAGCCCTTGCTCTGTTTCTGTCTAGCTATATGACCAGAGGTGTCACCTGAACCTCTTTGAACTTACTTCTTTATACTAAGTAGAGTGTATTAGACTAAATTACCTTAGTAGTACTTCCTACTCTATTGTTCTATTATGCAAAATATTAAAGATGCATTTAAATTTGAATAAATAATATTTTATATCCACATTTGGTGCTGAATTAAAATTATTTGAAATGCAGGATGTTCTGCAGTCAGATTTCTGAAGCTAGGAAATGCTGGTGGAGGCCGTTATCACTAGAAATTATTTAATACGCATTGAAATATTTTTTAGAAAGGATGCACTTGGAAGTTGTATTAGACCGTTCTTGCATTGCTGTAAAGAAATACCTGAGATTGGGTAATTTTTAAAGAAAAGAGGTTTAATTGGCTTGAAGTTCTGCAGGTGTACAGGAAGCATTATGCTGGCATCTGCTCAACTTTTGGGGAGGCCTCAGGAAACTTATGGTGGAAGGCAAATGGGGAGCCAACACATCACATGGCCAGAGCAGGAGCAAAAAGGCGGGGAGAGTTACCACACACTTTCCAATGACCAGATCTTTCGAGAACTCACTCAAGAACAGTACTTAAGGGATGGTATTAAATCATTCATGAGAAACCTACCCCCATCCAGCCATTTCCCACCAGGCCCCATTTCCCACCAGGCCCCACCTCCAACATCGGGAATTATAATTGAATGTGAGATTTGGGTAGGGATGAAGATCCAAACCATACTGGAACTAATACATTAATATGATTTTTTTTTTTTTTTTAGACGGAGTCTCACTCTGTCACCCAGGCTGTGGTGCAGTGGGGCAATCTCGGCTCACTGCAGCCTCCGCCTCCCAAGTTCAAGTGATTCTTATGTCTCAGCCTCCCAAGTAGCTGGGACTACAGGCAAGCACCACCCACTCCTGGCTAATTTTTGTATTTTTAGTAGAGACAGGGTTTCACCATGTTGATAAGCCTGGTCTCAAACTTTTGACCTCATGTGATCCACCAATCTCAGTCTCCTAAAGTGCTAGGATTACCTGCATGAGCTACCGCACCCAGCCTCGAGGTCTAGATTTACTTGGGTTCTGCCCAATTCTGAGCGGGAATGAGATCAGCAACTGTAATAGTATGCTGTTGGAACAGAAAGTCAAAGCCAAAAGGACCTTAGATACCGTTTAAATCAGCCCCTTCATTTTGACTACTGAAGAAACCTGCCATAGAGAAGTGAAGCAATTTACTGAAGTTTATTCCAGGGAAATGCCTACAGGTTTCCTATTTAGCTGCAAATTCCCTATGGATTACATTGCAAGTGTAGATGCAAATTACTCCATGGACACTTGGAAACCATACTGTAGTTCAACCCACAGTCCATGGGCTGCATGTGACCCAGGATGGCTTTGAATGCAGCCCAACACAAATTCATAAACTTAATTAAAACATTATGAGATTTTTTTGTGATTTTTTTTTTTTTTTAGCTCATCAGCTATCATTAGTGTTAGGGTACTTTATGGGTGGCCCAAGGCAATTCTTCCAATGTGGCCCAGGGAAGCCAAAAGATTGGACACCCTTGCTGTAGTTCATGCTCACTGGGATTGCTTCCTGACATCTAGGTTGCTGGGGGAAGAGTCCTAATGGGAGAGATGTTTCCCTAGTGAGCAGACTTCCTAAAGAAGGAGGAGTTTGATCTACCATTAATCTGTAAAAGTAAGATTTAGGTGGGGAGACTGTATTAGGGTTCTCTAGAGGAACAGAACTAATAGGATAGATGTATATATGAAGGGGAGTTTAGGCCGGGCACAGTGGCTCATGCCTATGATCCCAGCACTTTAAGAGGACGAGGTGGATGGATCACTTTGAGGCCAGTAGTTCGACACTTTGTTTGTTTTTGTTTGTTTGAGACAGAGTCGCTCTGTTGCCCAGGCTGGAGGGCAGTGTCTCGATCTCAGCTCACCACAACCTCTGCCTCCTAGAATCAAGCAATTCTCCTGCTTCAGCCTCCCGAGTACCTGGGATTACAAGCACATGCTACCGTGCCTGGCTAACTTTTGTATTTTTAGTAGAAATGGGGTTTCATCATGTTGGCCAGGCTGGTCTTGAACTCCTGACCTTGTGATCTGCTCACCCCGGCCTCCCAAAGTGTTGGGATTACAGGCATGAGCCATCGTGCCCAGCCAGGGGGAGTTTATTAAGGAATATTGACTCTCACAAGTGACGATCACAAGGTGAAGTCCCACAATAGGCCATCTGCAAGCTGAGGAGCAAGGAAATCAGTCTATGTCCCAAAACCTCAAAAGTAGGGAAACCAACAGGGCAGCCTCAGTCTGTGGCTGAAGGCCCAAGAGCCCCTGGCAAACCACCAGTGTAAATCCAAGAGTCTAAAAGCTGAAGAACTTGGAGTCCAATGTTCAACGGCACGAAGCATCCAGCACGGGAGAAAGATGAAGGCCAGAAGACAGCAAGTGAAGTCCCTCCATGTTCTTCTGCCTGCTTTATTCTAGCCGCGCTGGCAGCAAATTAGATGGCGCCCACCCAAATTGAGAGTGGGTCTGCCTCTCCCAGTGAATTGACTCAAATGTTAATCTCCTTTGGCAACACCCTCACGGACACACCCAGGAACAATACTTTGCATCCTTCAATCAAGTTGACAATATTAATCATCACAGAGACAGACTTTTATTGAGAAAAGAGGCAGGAACAATCGCCTAGAGATTGCTCTTCAGAACTTTGTGTCTGTACATCCCTTAAAGTCTGTGTTCTCACTTTGCCTGTGCATAATAAGGGAGTTTAATATGAATGCTTGTCACTAATAAGGGAAATGCAAATCAAAACCAGAATGAGATACCACCTCATACCATTAGGATGGCTACTATCAAAAAAAACAGTCACCTGTAGTCCTAGCTACTCAGGAGGCTGAGGCAGGAAGATCGCTTGAGCCCAGGAGTTTGAAGTTAGAGTGAGCTATGATCATGCCACTGCACTCCAATCTGAGCAACAGCAATAGCCTGTCTCTAAAACAAAAAACACCACCACAAAATATTGGCAAGGATATAGAGAATTTGTAACCTTTGTGTACCATTGGTGGAAATGTAAAATGTTGTAGCCACTATAGAAAACAATCTAAAATTGCCTCAAAAAATTAAAAATCAAATTACCAGAGTCCACCAATTCCACTTTAGGGTATATACTCAAAGGAATTGAAAGCAGGGACTTGAAAAGATACTTGTATGCTCATGTTCATAGTAGCATTATTCACAACAGCCGAAAGGTAGAAGCAACCCAAGTGTCCATCCATGAATGAATAGATAGATAAAATGTGGTATATACCTACAATGGGACATTATTCCGCCTTAAAGAGGAAGAAAGTTCATTCTACAACATGGAAGAATCTTGAGGCCATGATGCTAAGTGAATAAGCCAGTCACAAAAAGACAAATACCGTATAATTCCATTTATATTAGGTACCTAAAGTAGTCAAATTCATAGAGACAGAAAGAAGAAAGGTGGTTGCCAGGGGCTGGGGAGAAGGGGGATTGGGGAGTTGTTTAATGGGTGTAGAGTTTCAGCTTTGCAAGACGAAAAGAGTTCTGGAAATTGGTTGCATAACAATGTGAATACACTTAACACTACTAAATGTATATTTTTATATGATTAAGCTGAACACAGTGGTGTGCATCTTAGTGCCAGCCACTCCGGAGGCTGAGGCAGGAGGATCATTTGAGCTGAGAAGTTCAAGGCTGCAGTGTGCTATGATCCTGCCTGTGAATAGCTGCTGTACTCCAATGTGGGCAACACAGCAAGATCCCCATCTCCTAAAAAAAAGTTAGAATGGTAAATTTTATGCATATTTTACTACAGTTTTTTGTAATACCAGTGCCTGGGTCCCAAACCTGTATTGGTACATCTCCACTGACATCACTTAGTATTTGTTCTTTCATGTGGGTCCTGTAAATATGAATACAGCTGAATAGAGTATGACTCATGGTAGAAAAGTTGGGAGATGGTCTTCAGCCACTTTTGGGTGATAGTTTAAGCACATTTGGCTAAACCTTGCCTACAGCATCAGTGATGATTTGTATTAATATATTCCAGTGAGTGCTTCATAAATAATGACATCCAGCTGGGAAAATCTCATTAAGATGTGTCAGCTCTATCCAATATCCAGGCTCAGAAATGACCCATTTGTTCTAAACCTTCCAGCTTATTGTGCCTGCTCATGGCTTTGTGACCAGGAGATGTGTCAGAGGCATTTCTAAACTCCTCCTGAAGGAAATAATTCCTAGATTTGGGCTGCCTAAGGCTTACAGAGCGATAATGGTCAATCTTTCACAGAGACAGTTACCCAAAACGTATCTGCAGCCCTAGGCATTCAGTAGCACCTTCACTCAGCGTGGAAACCATAGTCTTCAGGGAAAGTAGAAAGAGTTAAACCCTGAAAAGGACTCTTGCTAAACTATGCCAAGAAACATCAGAAACCTGGCTGTCTTTATTACCTGTAGCTTTATTACAGGTTAGAGTGGCCCCCAAGGGAAATCTGCAGCTCAGCCCTTTTGAAATAATGTATGCAAGGCTTTTCTTAACTGCGGACCTCCTAATAGATTAGATACTTTCAAACTACAGAATTGAATGATCAACTTAGGACAAGTGCAAAAGGCACTCCTTGAATATGGAAATTAAAGACTCCCTTACCCCACTAAGGAAGAGAATCTTGTTACAACCCAGCTGGGAGATTGGATCCTATTAAAAACTTGGAAGGAAGGATTCCCCAGCAGATCAATTTTCCCCAAAATGAAAGGGACCCTATCAAGTTCTCTTTAGTACCCCAACTGCAGTTAAACTTTTGGGAATAAGCAGCTGAGTTCACTTATCTGGAATTAAAACTGTCTCTTAATGAAGTCCCACAGGCCAACAGAACACAAGAGACTGATCCCATTTATTCCTGTGAACCAATCAGTGACCTCCGACTACCGTTGAGAAGATATGAAAGTGATGGGTAATAGAAAGATATGGACTGGCATTCTACTTTTGGAAAGAAGTTGGAATCATGGAGAGAGTAGCTTATTTACTGAGTGGGCACAGACTTTAGCCTGTCTGCATAATCAAACAAACTGTTGGGTATGTGAACATTTTAACAGTGGCCAAAGGGACACCTTGCGCTTTGATAAAAACCGAATGTTGTGTGTATGTTCCAGACTATTCACATAATATTACCCAGGTATGAAAGCTTTAGACATTCATATCTCTGCCATTGATGTCCTGTCAGTCGACCCTATATCAGCTTGGTTCTTGGACAGCATTTCTGTTACTTGGAATGATTTTTACTTATTTTGCTTTGCTGTTGTGGAATATATTGCAGTTGTACTCTTTGTGTAGGAATGCAAGACAGGCTCACTCAACGCCTTCTTAAATTGGACACATTAATCTTCTAGATATCACCTTTTGTCGGAACTTGAAGCTATGAATGACCTTCACCATACCAACACTCTCTGACTGAGCTTTGCTCTACCCTAAATGCAAGAGACCCTAACAGTTAAGCAGGAATATCTTCGCCCCTATTCAGCATGAAGTTATAAAAGATGGATCTTGGTCCCTCTACAACCCTTAGGATTAAGGATCCTCTTGTAAAGGGAGGGGGGAGATATGTCAGAGGTGTTTGAACCAGAGCAACTCCATTTTGAGTGAGGGCTAGGAAAATGAGGCTGGAGCTTGCTGTGCTACATACACAGAAATTCAGGCATTTCTAGGCTCTAGGTGTTGAAGGTTAAAGGAACAAATTAATAATGTTTACTAAACACACCCAGACTAGGGAGTTTCCAGATATCCCGATATCTAAGGAAGAAAGGCATTCCTAATTTTGCTTTAAAGATAACAATATTGATTCTTGTAAAACATAGTAATTAAAGCCGGGTGAGGTGTCTCATGCCTGTAATCCCAGCACTTTGGGAGGCCAAGGTGGGCGGATCACTTGAGGTCAAGAGTTCAAGACCAGCCTGACCAACATGGTGAAACCCTGTCTCTACTAAAAATACCGAACTTAGCGGGATGTGGTGGTGTGCACCTGTAATCCAGCTACTCAGGAGACTGAGACAGGAGAATCGCTTGGACCTGGGAGGTGGAGGTTGCAGTGAGCCGAGATCGTGCCACTGCACTCCAGCCTGGGTGACAGAGCAAGAATCCAGCTCAAAAAAATAATAATATATATATGTATATAGTAACTAAAATTAAACCTTTATCACAAACCCTTGTAGCAGAGCACATCTCCCCATATATACAAGCATTGTGCCTAGACTGGATGCGTTCCTCCTCTTACTTTCAGGAACACCCTACTCTGTCTATGTAGTAGTTGGTGAAAAGTACAACTTTACTTTCTTGATAAACTTTCTTTTACTTTGCACTTCAGACTTGCCCTGAATTCTTTCTTGCGTGAGATCCAAGAACCCTCTCTTGGGGTATGGATCGGGACCCCTTTCCTGTAACAGATACAGCTGCAGAACATAGGTTCTGAAGGGGTTTTTTCCAATGTTTTTCAAACAAAATTGATGAAATGCTTTCTCCCCCTTCAAACACAGCTTAAACAACTTGTTGGAAGGTTTTCTGACTTCCCCGTTTGGGTTCTATACCCTCCCTCTGTTCTTCAGTACATGTTGATCTTTGTTACTCCATCTTTTAATTGTCCCGTCTCCCACTTGAGAAGGGGTCACTGTCTTACCCCTCTTTAGATGCTCACTTTCTAATATGCCTGCATAGTACATGTTCAGTAAATTTTCACAGATTGAATAAAGAAGGAAAAAAAAGATCTTTACTCTCAGTTTATGTTTGGTGGATAAGACAAATGTAAACAAAGGCAATATTCTGCACTAGTCGAAAAATATGTGTTATAACGTGGGTACGGAGAAGTTTGTAATCACTTTCTTGAGGTAGGAGGGGAAGGGAGAAGGCTTCAGCAACCAGAGATTGAACTTTTAAAGGATGATTAGTTGACAAGATAGATTTTTTGAAACTATTTTTTTTATCTTGGCTAAACTGCCAAGATAAGTATTTTTATTGATATAATATCATTTCAGTACTTAAAAGTCTTAAGTCCGAGTCATTTACATCCTGAATCAAAGAGTTACATGGTACTTGAAGTTTTACCTATTTATTTATTTAATGAGACAGAGTCTTGCTCTGTCACCCAGGCTGGAGTGCAGTGGCATGATCTGTAACCTCTGCCTCCTGGGTTCAAGTGATTCTCCTGCCTCAGCCTCCTGAGCTGCTGGAATTACAGGTGCACACCACCATGCCCGGTTAATTTTTGTATTTTTAGTAGAGATGGGGTTTCACCACGTTGGCCAGGCTGGTCTCAAACTCCTGTCTTCAAGTGATCCACCTACCTCAGCTTCCCAAAGTGCTGGAATTACAGGCGTGAGACACCATGCCTGGCCTATATTTTTTGGTTTATATATTACATAATGAAATTTGTGCTCTTTTCATGAAATCTGTACTCTAATAAATTCAGCATCCAAGTGTTAAATGCATCCACTCTGAGAAATAGATGTCTATGCCAAACATCTCATGAAATCTTCATTTTGGTATTATTATTATTATTATTATATTATATATATATTTTTTTTTTTTGAGACGGAGTTTCGCTCTTGTTACCCAGGCTGGAGTGCAATGGCACCATCTCGGCTCACCGCACCCTCCGCCTCCTGGGTTCAGGCAATTCTCCTGCCTCAGCCTCCTGAGTAGCTGGGACTACAGGCACGCGCCACCATGCCCAGCTAATTTTTTGTAGTT
>NW_016108098.1:267144-268482 GCF_001604975.1 Cebus imitator | reverse complement strand
CACCATGTTGACCAGGATGGTCTCGATCTCTTGACCTCGTGATCCACCCGCCTCGGCCTCCCAAAGTGCTGGGATTACAGGCGTGAGCCACCTCGCCCGGCTCTCTTTCTTTCTTTATTATTATTTTTTAAGACGGGGTTTCACCATATTGTTCAGGCTGGTCTCGACCTCCTGACCTCAGGTGATCTGTCCGCCTTGGCCTCCCAAAGTGCTGGGATTACAGGCGTGAGCCACTGCGCCCGCCCTCTTTCTTTCTTTCTCTTTTCTTTCTTTTCTTTCTTTCTTTCTTTCTTTCTTTCTTTCTTTCTTTCTTTCTTTCTTTCTTTCTTTCTTTTCTCTTTCTTTCTCTTTCTTTCTTTCCTTCTTTCTTTCTTTTTCTTTTCTTTCTTTCTCTTTTTTTCTTTTTTTCTTCTTTCTTCTCTTTTCTTTTCTTTCTCTCTTCTTTCTTTCCTTCTTTTTCTTTTCTTTCTTTTTCTTTTTCTTTCTTTTTTTCTTCTTTCTTTTCTTTCTTTCTTTCTTTTTCTTTCTTTCTTTCTCTTTCTCTCTTTCTTTCTCTCTCTCTCTCTCCTTCCTCCCTCCCTCCCTCTTTCTTTCTTTCTTTTCTTTCTTTCTTTCTCTTTCTTTTCTGAGACAGAGTCTCACTCTGTCACCCCAGCTGTAGTGCAGTGGTGCCATCTCTGCTCACTGCAGCCTCAACCTCTCCAGCTCAAGCAATTCTCCCACCTCAGCTCCTCAAGGAGCTGAGATTACAGGCATGTGCCATCATGCCCAACTAATTTTTGTATTTTTATTAGAGATGGGTTTTTGCTGTGTTGCCCGGGCTGATCTCAAACTCCTGAGCTCAAGCAATCTGGCCTCCCACAGTGTTGAGATTACAGGCATGAGCCACTGTGCCTAGCCAGAATGCCATTATTTCATTCCTTTTTATGACTAAGTAGTATTCCATGGTGTATATATACCACATTCCTTTATCTACTCACTGGTCAATGTGCATTTAGTCTGGTTCCATATTTTTGTAGTTGCAAATTGTGCTGCTGTAAACATGTGTGTGCAAGTGTCTTTTTCATATAATGACTTCTCTTCCTTTGGTTAGATACACAGTAGTGGGATTGCTGGATTGAATGGTAATTCTACTTTTAGGTCTTTAAGGAATCTTCATACTATTTACACTCTCCCCAGCAGTGTAAAAGTGTTCCCTTTTCATAACATCCATGCCAACATCTATTATCTTTTGACTTTTTAGTAATGGCCATTCTTGCAGGAGTAAGGTGGTATCTCATTGTGGTTTGAATTTGCATTTCCCTAATAATTAGTGATGATGAGTATTTTTTCTTTTTT
>NW_016108098.1:265261-266469 GCF_001604975.1 Cebus imitator | reverse complement strand
GTGGAGTCTTACTCTGTCGCCCAGGCTGGTGTGCAATGGTGAGATCTCTGCTGACTGCAATCTCTGCCTCCTGGGTCCAAGTGATTCTCCTGCCTCAGCCTCCTGAGTAGCTGAGATTAGAAGCTCTTGCCACCAAGCCCGGCTAATTTTTGAATTTTGGCGTAGAAGGAGTTTCACCATGTTGGTCAGGCTGGTCTTAGACTCCTCACCTCAAATGATCTGCCTGCCTTGGCCTCCCAAAGTGCTGGGATTACAGGCATGAGTCACTGTGCCCAGGCTACATGCCTATTTTTATACCATTACCATGCTGTTTTGGTAACCAGACCCTTGTAGTATAGTTTGAAGTCAGGTAATGTGATGCCTCCAGATTTGTTCTTTTTGCTTGGTATTAATTTTGATTATGTGGGCTCTTTTTTAGTTCCATATGAATTTTAGGATTTTTTAAAATTCTGTGAAGAATGATGATGATATTTTGATGGTAATTGCATTGAATATGTAGGTTGCTTTTGAAAATTATTTCAAAATATTGGTCATTCTCACTATATTTATTCTACCCATCCATGAGCATGAGATGTGCTTCCATTTGTTTGTGTCATCTGTAAGTTTTGTCAGCAGTGTATCGTCGTTTTCCTTGTAGAGATCTTTCACCTCCTTTGTTAAGTATATTCCTAAGTATTTTATTTTATTTGGAGCTGTTGTAAAAGGGGTTGAGTTCTTGGTTTGATTCTCAGTTTGGTCGTCGTTAGTGCACAGCAGTGCTACTGATTTGCATATATTGATTTTGTGTCCTGAAATGTTACTGAATTCATTTACCAGATCTAGGAGCTTTTTGGATGAGTCTTTAGGGTTCTAGGTATACAATCATATCATTGGCAAACAGCAAGAGTTTGACTTCCTCTTTATCAATTTGAATGCCCTTTATTTCTTTCTCTTGTCTGATTGCTCTGGCCAGGGCTTTTTGTACTATGCTGAAGAGAAGTGGTCAAAGTGGGCATCTTTGTCTTATTCCCATTCTCAGGGGAAATGCTTTAAACTTTTCCCTGTTCAGTATGATATTGGATGTAGGTTTGTCATAGATGGCTTTTACTACCTTGAGGTATGTCCCTTCTTTGCCAATTTTGCTGAGGATTTTTACCATAAAGGGATGCTGAATTTTGTCAAATGCTTTTGCTGTATCTACTGAGATGATCATACTTTTTTTTTTTTTT
>NW_016108098.1:263001-264517 GCF_001604975.1 Cebus imitator | reverse complement strand
CTGGGTTCAAGTGATTCTCCTTCCTCAGCCTCCCAAGTAGCTGGGATTACAGGCACCTGCCACCATGTCCAGCTAATTTTTTTATTTGTAGTAGAGATGGTGTTTCACCACATCATCCAGGCTGGTCTCAAACTCCTGACCTCAGGTGATTAGCTCACTTCGGTCTCCCAAAGTGCTGGGATTACAGGCATGAGCCACCGTGTCAGATGTATTATCTTTTTGATATGCTGTTGAATTCAATTAACTAGTAGTTTGTTATGGATTTTTGCATCTGCTTTCATCAGGGATATTTTTCTGTAGTCTTCTTTTTGTGTTATGTCCTTTCCTGGGTTTGGTATTAGGGTGATACTGGCTTCATAGAATTAGTTAGGGAAGATTCCTTCTTTCTCTATTTTTTGAAATAGTTTCAGTAGGATTGGTACCAATTCTTCTTTGAATGTCTGATAGAATTCAGCTGTGAATCCTTCTGGTCCTGGACTTTTTTTGTTGGCAATTTTAAAATTTCAGTTTTAATCTCACTACTTGTTATTGGTCTGCTCAGAGTTTCTATTTCTTCATGATTTAATCTAGGAAGGTTGTATATTTCTAGGAATTTATCCATCTCCTCTAGATTTTCTGGTTTGTGAATAAAGAAATACACAATATTATTCTTGTTTCCAATTTCTTTCTTCTGCCTTCTCAAATATGCTTTTGAAACCCTCTAGGAATTTTTTTAAATTATTGCATTTTTCAGCTCAAGAATTTCTGTGTGGTTGTTTTTTACTTCCATCTCTCTATTGATATTCTGTATTTGGCGAGACATTGTTTACTTGTGTTTCTTTAGTTTAGTGGACATGATTTTCTTTAACTCTCTGAACATAGCTTAAATATATGACTTAATGTCTATTTCTAGCAAGTCCTATGTCTGGGCTTCCTGAGGTATAGTTTCTCTTCATCGTTTCCCCTGTGAATGGGCCAAACTTTCTTGTTTCTTTGCATGTCTCATAATATTTTTGTTGAAAGCTGGAAAATTTGAATATTATAGTATGGCAGCTCTGGAAATGAGATTCTCCTCGTTCCTCAGGGTTCTTTGTTGCTGCTCGTTGTGGGTTGTAGCCTATGCTTAGTGGCTTTTCTAAACCATTTTTGGGAAGACTCTATTCTTTGTCATGGACACTGAAGTCTCTGTTCTACTAGCTTAGTGGTGAGCTAGTGATTTACCAGAAATTTCCTTAAACATCTGGAGACCAAAAAAAAAAAAAGAGAGAGAGAGAAAAAAAACCACAATCATTTTTGTAGACTAGCCCTGTGCTGGTGCACACCCTCAACACTTACCCAGACAGTTGACAAACTTTTAGCCTTGACTTCCTGCTTGCATTGAGTGTAAAGATCAGCTGGAACTCAAAGCTTAGAGACCTCTCAAGTCTTTTCTGAGCATGCGTCATCCTGTCCTGGGCATATGAAGCTCTTATTTCCTAAGGCTCCCCAAAGTAAGTCTTTTCTCAACTTTTCCTCCCAGACATTTTTTTTTTTTTTT
>NW_016108098.1:256161-259526 GCF_001604975.1 Cebus imitator | reverse complement strand
GGTGATCCACCCACCTTGACCTCCCAAAGTACTAGGATTACAAGTGTGAGCCACCGCGCCCAGCCAAGAACTCTTTTTATTTATTTATTTATTTTTGAAACTGAGTCCCTCCCTGTCAAGCAGGCTGGAGTGCAGTGGTGCAACCTTCACTCACTGCAACCTCTGCCTCCTGGGTTCAAGCGATTCTTGTGCCTCAGCCTCCCAAATTTATAGACACCTGCCACCATGTCTGGCAAATTTTTGTATTTTTAGTTGAGACGGGGTTTCACCATTTTGGCAAGGCTGGTTTTGATCTCCTGACCTTAAGTGTTCTGCCCACCTCGGCCTGCCAAAGTGCTAGGATTACAGGCATGAGCCACTATGCCCGGCTGAGAAAATGGAACTCTTATTTACTGTCGGTGGGAATGTAAATTAATACAGCCAATATGGAAAACAGAATAGAGATTTTTCAAAAAACTAAAAACAGGCTAGGCGTGGTGGCTCACACCTATAATCCTAGCACTTTGGGAGGCCAAGGTGAGTGGATCACTTGAGGCCAGGAGTTTGAGACCAGCCTGGGCAACATGGCAAAACCTCATCTGAACAAAAAATACAAAAGTTAGCTGCGCGTGGTGGCACACATCTATAGTCCCAGCTACTTGGGAGGCTGAGGCAGGAAGATCGCTTGAGCCTGGGAAGCAAAGGCTGCAGTGAGCAGAGATGATGCCATTGCACTCCAGCCTGGGCAAAAGAGTGAGACTTTGTCTAAAAATTTTTTTAAAAATCTAAAAATAGAACTACCATTTGAGGCCAGTCACAGTGGCTCACACCTGTAATCCTAGCTCATCAAAAGGCCCAGGTAGGTGGATCACTTAAGGCCAGTTTGAGCCCAGCCTGGCCAACGTGGCAAAACCCCATCTCTACTAAAAATACAAAAAAAAAAAAAAAAAAAAAAAAAAAAAAAAAGCCAGACACCATGTCTGTAATCCCAGCTACCTGGGAGGCTGAGGCATGATAATAATTTAAACTAAGGAGGTGGAGGTTGCCATTGAGCTGAGATTGTGCCACTGCACTCCAGCCTGGGTAATAGAGTGATACTCTGTCTCAAAAAAAAAAGAACTACCATTCAATTTAGCAATTCCACTATTGAGTATCTATCCAAAGGAAAATAAATCTATATATCAAAAAGATACCCACAATCATATGTTTGTCACAGCACTATTCACAGTGGCAAAGATATGGGATCAACATGTGTCCATCCACAGATGATTGGATAAAGAAAATGTGGTGTATGTATACACAATGGAATGCTATTTAGCCACAAAAAGAATAAAATCATGTCATTTGCAGCAACATGAATGGAACTGAAAGTCATTATCTTACACGACACAAGCCAGGCACAGAAAGACATTCGTCACATGTTCTCACTCATAAGTGGGTCCTAAAAAATGTAACATGGGCCGGGCGCGGTGGCTCAAGCCTGTAATCCCAGCACTTTGGGAGGCGAGGCGGGTGGATCACGAGGTCAAGAGATCGAGACCATCCTGGTCAACATGGTGAAACCCTGTCTCTACTAAAAATACAAAAAATTAGCTGGGCATGGTGGTGCGTGCCTGTAATCCCAGCTACTCAGGAGGCTGAGGCAGGAGAATTGCCTGAACCCAGGAGGCGGAGGTTGCGGTGAGCCGAGATCGCGCCATTGCACTCCAGCCTGGGTAACAAGAGCGAAACTCCGTCTCAAAAAAAAAAATGTAACATGGATGTAGAAAGTGGAAACATAGAAAATGGGGGCTCAGGCTGGGCGCAGTGGCTCATGCCT
Organism: Cebus imitator; assembly: GCF_001604975.1. Lineage (NCBI taxonomy): Eukaryota > Metazoa > Chordata > Mammalia > Primates > Cebidae > Cebus > Cebus imitator. The sequence continues at coordinate 257,728 of NW_016108098.1, read as the reverse complement.
GTAATCCCAGCACTTTGGGAGTCCAAGGTAAATGAATCACTTGAGGTAAGGAGTTCCAGAGCAGCCTGGCCAACATGGCGAAATCCTGTCTGTACTAAAAGTACAAAAATTAGCCAGGCATCGTGGCACATGCCTGTAATCCCAGCTACTTGGGAGGCTTGAGGCAGGAGAATTGCTTGAACCCAGGAGGCAGAGGTTGCAGTGAGCTGAAATTCCACCACTGCACTCTTTTTCAGACAGAATGAGACTCTGTCTGAAAAAGGAAAAAGAAAAAAGAAAGAAAATGGAGACTCAGAAGAGTGAGAGGATGGCAGGAGGGAGCAGGATGAGAAACTACTTAATTACTTAATGGGAACAATGTATGTTATTCAGGTGATGGATGCACTAAAAGCCCTGACTTCGCAACTACATAACCTATGCGTAAGGGTTATTGCCGAGTTTAAGATGAGGAAACTGAGGCCAGTATAAGAAAATTAAATGCCAGTTTATTTAGCTCCTGGGCAAGGTTCTCTGGTCCAAGGAAATGGGGCCAGAGAAGTCTTGCTGACTTCCTGGGGCCTGGGGTTTTTATGGCTATGAGGAAGGAGCAACAGCAGGGTGTTTTGATTGGCTCCGGAGGTGCAGGATTGGGACGGGCCGGCATTGTTGGTTGGCGGGTTGGCGGGTGGGTTTTTTTAGTGCAAGAGCCGGTCAGGGTTGCATCAGCTGGGGCTTTTTGGTTTCGGTTTCTTTGTCCCTGGAGTTCACAAGGTACTCCGAATGAGGCTGCCAGCCTTACACTATGCATGTAACACAATTGCACATGTATATCATAAATTTATACATATGAAAAAGAAGAAAGAAATTGTTCAGTCTGAGAAGCAAATGAAAAAAGAATGAAGAAAAGTGAGCAGAACCTAAGAGACCTGTGGGAAACTATGAAGCATACAATACACATGTAGTGAGAGTCCCAGAGGAGAGGGAAAAAAAAGAAAAAACATGTAAGTAAATAAAGTGGCCCAAATGTCATACAAGACATAAACATAGACATCTAAGAACCTCAACAAACTCCAAGTAAAATAAGCAAAAGAGGTCCACACCAAGCCACATTATGACCAAATTGTTGGAAGCCAGAGAAACAGAAAAAGAGGGAGAGAGAGAGAGAGAGAGAGAATCTTGAAAGTAGCAATAGAGAAGTGATTAATCACTCACAAGGGATCATCAATAAAATTAACAGCTAATTTCTCATTACAACTCATGAAGGTCAGAAAGCAATGGAATGACATATTTAATGTGCTGAAAGAAAAAGTCAATCAAGAATTCTACATCTGGCACAACAATCCTTCAAAAATGAAAAAAATAAGACATTGTCAGATAAACAAAAGTTGAGTTTGTTTTAGAAATCCTTGCCCTACAAGAAATGCTAAAGTGAATCCTTCACAGCCAAACAAAAGTACACTAGACTGTAACTTGAAACCATATGAAGAAATAAAGAACACCAGTAAATGTAACTGCATAGGTAAATATAAAAGCAAATAGTATTACGTTTTTGTTTTGTAATTTCTCTTTAATTTTTTTTTTTTTTTTT
>NW_016108098.1:250855-254400 GCF_001604975.1 Cebus imitator | reverse complement strand
AAAAAAAAAAAAGAAAGAAAATGAAATAATAAAAATTCCATGCAAATAGTAATCAAAAGAGAGTGGGGTAGCTATACTAATATCAGACAAAATAGACTCGAAGTCAAAAATTGTAATGAGACAAAGGATATTACATATTGAAAAAATGCCAGTTCATCATAATAGTTATAAACATAGACACACCAATATTACCCCAAAATGTGCAAAGCAAACATTGATAAAAGTGAAGGGAGAAATAGGTCATTCTACAATAATAATTGGAGAATTCAATACACCATTTTTGATAAAGAATAAAACCAGAAAGGTAAATAAAGAGATAGAAGGCTTGAACAACACTATGAGCCAACTAGACTGACAAATATATACAGAACATTCCAAACAACTTGAGCAAAATTCACATTTTTGTCAGATGCACATGGAACATTCTCCAAGCTAGACTATATGTTAAGCCATAAACAAGACTTAATAAATTTGAAAAGATTGAAATCATATGAATTATCTTCTCTGACCAGAATGGAATGAAATGCCTGTAATCCCAGCACTTTGGGAGGGCAAGAAGGGTGGATCACTTGAGGTTAGGAGCTTGAGACAAGCCTGGCCAACATGGTGAAACCCCGTCTCTACTAAAAATACAAAAATTAGCCGGGCATCTTGGCGATTGCCTGTAGTCCGAGCTACTTGGGATGCTGAGGCAGGAGAATTGCTTGAACCTGGGAGGCAGAGGTTACAGTGAGCCAAGATCATGCCCCTGCACTCCAGTTTGGGTGAGAAAGCAAGACCCTGTCTCAAAAAAAAAAAAAAAAAAGGTAAGATTTCAAATCAATGACCAAACTATACAGCTTAAAGAGCTAGAAAAGAAGAGCAAACTATACCCAAAGTTAGCAGATGGAGGAAATACTGAAGATTAGAGTGAAGATTTTAAAAGATTAGAAAAACAATAGAGAAAATTAACACAACCAAAAATTAGTTCTTTAAAAGGATGAATAAGTTGACAAACATTTAGCAAGACTAAGAAAAAGAGAAGACTCAAATTATGGAAATCAGAAATGAAAGTCAGGACATTACTACTACCTTACAGAAATAAAAATTATTATGGAATATTAACAATTGTATGCCAAATAATTAGATAACCTACATGAAATGGTCAAATTCCTAAAAACACAGTATCAAAGCTGATTCAAAAAGAAATTGAAAAATCTAAACAGATCTATAAAAAATAAAAAGATTGAGTCGCTAATCAAAAGCCTTCTAAATAAGAAAATCCTAAAACCAGACAGCTTCACTGGTTTGTTCTACCAAACATTAATTGAGAATTATCACCAAACTTTCTCAAATTTTTCCAAAAAATAGAAGAGGGAACAATTCCTAGCTCATTCTACAAAGCCACCATTAGTCTGATATCACAGTCAGACAAAGACATCACAAGAAAAGAGTTACCCACCAATGTCCCTGATTAATATTGATGGAAAAATCCTAAACAACATGCTAGCAAACAGAATTCAACAGCATATTAAAGGAATTATGCACCATAACCAAGTGGGATTTATCCCAGGAATGCAAAAGTGATACAAAAAGAAATCAGTGTAATGCAGCAAGTTAATAGAATGAAGGAAAAGAAATTACATGCTCACTTCGATAGATGCAGAACAAAATCCAACAACTTTCATGATAAAAACAAAAACCAAAAAACAAAAACACTTAGAGAATTAGGAAGAAGGTAACCTCCTCAACCTGATAAAAGACACTTATAAAAATCCTACAGTTGGCCGGGCGCGGTGGCTCAAGCCTGTAATCCCACCACTTTGGGAGGCTGAGGCGGGTGGATCACGAAGTCAAGAGATCAAGACCATCCTGGTCAACATGGTGAAACCCCATCTCTACTAAAAATACAAAAAATCAGCTGGGCATGGTGGTGCGTGCCTGTAATCCCAGCTACTCAGGAGGCTGAGGCAGGAGAATTGCCTGAACCCAGGAGGCGGAGGTTGCGGTGAGCCGAGATCGCGCCATTGCACTCCAGCCTGGGTAACAAGAGCGAAACTCCGTCTAAAAAAAAAAAAATCCTACAGCTAAGATTGTGAGGTAGAAAGCTCAGAAAACCTAACTATTTATTGTGTTGAAATCTAGAAAAGCATCTTTCTTTTAAAATAATACTGAGCTAAGATTTATGTGGACATAATTGCTATTTGGATTCATATATGCTGGCAGAAAATAGTCCTGTTACTGCTTACAATGGTTAATATTATTTCATTTCTCTCATCATCTTTATAATATGTTCTCATTATAGGAAATCTGGAAAAATAGAAAGTACAATGCAGGAAAAAATTACTCATACATATCAGCTGAAGATATCTTCACATTGTTGGATATGTCCTCCAAGCCTTTTTTCTCTTACAACACATCATCTGACTTGTTTTCTTCTTGTTCTTTGAATATAACATGTGACTACGTTGATTTTGGTAATTTGAAAAATAAAACATTATTATAATAACTTAGTATATGTTAATGACATTTGTCTTTTAAATATATAATTTTTTCCCTCAATCTGTAAGATGCAAAAAAAAAAAAAAAAAAAAAAATATATATAATTTTCTTGATGTTCCCCCCAACTAGAAAATCTGTTATTTTGTCATAGATAGCTTCTTAAAATTCCTTCTCTTGCTGTTTTCTTCTTCAGCATGTCCCGTAAGGTTTTTACTTCACTCTATTTGTAATTAGGATTTCTTTTTTTTTATTTTTTTCTTCTCTTTTTTTTTAAATTTAGTAAACCCAGTTTATTTACATAGTACATATTTTGTCATGCAGCTTACTGAATTGCAGTTAGTGTAATAACAAAGACAAGCATTGTCTTGCTATTTGAAAATAGCTTAATATAGAAAGATAATTGTTTCTTAAATGAGTTAACCACAACCATATAAACTGCTAGACAATTTAAAACAGTAATTAGAATTTCTATCTGGTTCATTTTCAAATATGCCTAATCTTTTATTTTCCTTTTAGTAACTCTTTTTGAAAGATTAGACAATTTGGAGAGTAAACACCTTAAATATAAAATTTCCTTAAGTTTAGAAATTTAAAAAGTATCGCATTATTAATTGAACTGTCCATGGTTTATGAGTAGGAAACATCCAGTCTGGAGCTATCATATTAAGTTTGTTTGATTCACTGTTAAAGATTCTGGTCAGGCATGGTGGCTCATACCTGTAATCCCAGTACTTTGGGAGGCTGAGATGGGAGGATTGCTTAAGACCAGCCTAAGCAACACAGTGAGACACCCTCTCTATTTATTTATTTGTTCGTTTGTTTATTTATTTGAGATGGAGTCTCACTCTGTCGCCTAGGCTGGAGTACAATGGCTTGACTTTGGCTCACTGCAAACTCTGCCTCCTGGGTTCAAGTGATTCTTCTGCCTCAGCCTCCTGAGTAGCTGGGATTACAGGCCCCCACCACCATGCCTGGCTAATTTTTTTGTATTTTTAGAAGAGAGGGGGTTTTACCATGTTGGACAGGCTGGTCTTGAAATCTTGACCTCAAATGATCCACCCGCC
>NW_016108098.1:247292-249992 GCF_001604975.1 Cebus imitator | reverse complement strand
TTGTACATTCTATGGGTTTGACAAATGTATAATGACATATATTTACCATTCTAGTATCAGATACCACACTGCCCAAAATTTCTCTGTGGTCCATGAATTTATCACTTTCCCTCCTTGCCATCTCCCCTCAATCTCTGGAAACCACTAGTCATTTTACTGTTTCCATAGTGTTGGCTTTTCTAAAATGTTATGCATTTGGAATCATACAATATGTTGCCTTTTTAGATTGTCCTTTTTTTTATTTTTATTTTTTTTTAAAGACAGGGTTTCACCACGTTGGCCAGGATGGTCTCGAACTCCTGACCTTGTGATCTGCCTGCCTTAGCCTCCCAAAGTTCTGGAATTACAGGTGTGAGCCGCAGTGCCCGGCTAGATTGTCCTTTTTTTTTTTTCACCTCAGTCTCCCAAGTGGCTGGGACTACAGGTATGCACCACCATACCTGGATAATTTTTGTATTTTTTTTTGCAGAGACAGGGTTTCACCATGTTGCCCTGGGTGGTCTCGAACTCCTGGGTTCAAGCAATCCCTTCTGCCTCAGCCTCCTGAAGAGCTGGGATTACAGGTGTGAGCCACTATGCTGGGACTAGGTTGGCTTCCTTATCTTAGCTGTATGCATCTAAGGTTCCTCCATGTCTTTTCATGACTTGATAGCTCATTTATGTTCATTGCCAAGTAATGTTCCATTGTATAGATGTACCGCAGTTTATTTATCCATACTGAAGGACATCTTGGTTGGTTCCAAGTTTTGGCAGTTGTTAATAAAGCTACTATAAACATTCACTTCAAGGTTTTGTGTAGGTGTAAGATTTTCAACTCATTTAATCAAGGAATGCAATGGTGGGATAAATGATAAAGGTAGGTTTGGTGGCTGGGTGCAGTGGCTCACACCTGTACTACCAGCACTTTTGGAGGCCCAGGCAGGTGGACCACTTGAGCTCAGGAGTTCAAGACCAGCCTGGCCAACATGGCGAAAGCCTGTCTCTACTAAAGAAAAAAACAAAGCAAAACAAAGGAGTACATTTGGCAAAGTGTTTTTTGAAAGTGGCTGTACCATTTTGCATTTCACCAGCAATGAATGAGAACTCCTGTTGCTCTACATCCATGTCAGCATTTTGTATTGTCACTGTTTTGGATTTTAGCCATTCTAATAGGTACACAGTGGTATCATATTGTTTTTATTCACAATTCTCTAATGACGTATGATATTGAGAAGCTATTTGCCATCTGTATAGCTTCTTTGGTAAGGTTTCCAGGGTTTTTTGGTCCATTTTTAAATTGGATCTTTATTTTCTTTTTATTTCTTTTTATTTATTTTTTTTAAAGACAGAGTTTCACCATGTTGGTCAGGCTGGTCTTGAACTCCCGACCTCAGGTGATCCACCCGCCTTGGCCTCAAAAGTGCTTGGATTACAGGCGTTAGCCACCACGCCCGGCCTGGATCTTTATTTTCTTATTGTTTCGTGGTAAGAATTCTTATATTATGGATACCAGTTATTTATCAAATACGTGTTTTGCAAAGATTTTTCTCCCAGTCTGTGGCTTGTGTTTTCATTCCTTAACAATTTCTTTTGCAGAGCAAAAGTTTTCCAGTTTATTGTATTTTTATTTATTTTTTTGAGGCGGAGTCTCCCTCTTTCGCCCAGGCTGGAGTGCAGTGGCACCATCTTGGCTCACCACAACCTCCGCCTCCCAGGTTCAAGAGATTCTCCTGCCTCAGCCTCCCGAGTAGCTGGGATTACAGGCATGTGCTATCACACCCAGATAATTTTTGAATTTTTAGTAGACATGGGGTTTCACCATTTTGGCCAGGCTGTTCTTGAACTCTTGACCTCAAGTGATCCGCTCATCTCGGCCTCCCAAAGTGCTGGGATTACAGGCGTGAGTCACCATGCCTAGCCAAGTTTTTTATTCTGTAGTGCAGGCTGGAGTGCAGTGGAGCAATCTTGGCTTACTGCAACGTTCTTTGCCTCCTGGGTTCAAGTGATTCTCCTGCCTCAGCCTCTTAAGTAGCTGGGATTACAGGTGCATGCCATCATGCCCAGCTAATTTTTGTATTTTTGGTAGAGACAGGTTTCACCATGTTGGTCAGGCTGGTCTCAAACTCCTGACCTCGAGATCTGCCCGCCTCGGCCTCCCAAAGTGCTGGGATTATGGTCATGAGCCACCGTGCCTGGCCCCAAGTTTTCCATTTTAATAAGATCCAACTTATCAATTTTTTCTCTTATGGGTCATGCTTTTTGTGTTATACCTAAGAAGTCATTGTCAAACCCGAGGCCATTTAGATTTTCTCCTGTGCTATCTTCTAGAGGTTTTATAGCTTTGTGTTTTAAATTTAGGTGTATCATCCATTTTGAATTAATTTTTGTGAAAAATGTAAAGTCTATGTCTAGAGTCTTTTTTTTTCTCATTTCTTTGTGAGAGATCAGTTGACTGTATCTGTGTGGGTCTATTTCTGGTCTCTCTATTCTATTCCATTGATCTATTTGTCTATTCTTTCACCAATAACATTTGAATTTTTAAATTATATTCATGTTTTGAATAGGATATACACTAAGATGGTACCAACTATAAAAGGTAAAAAAGAGGCCGGGCGCGGTGGCTCAAGCCTGTAATCCCAGCACTTTGGGAGGCCGAGGCGGGTGGATCACGAGGTCAAGAGATCGAGACCATCCTGGTCAACATGGTGAAACCCCGTCTCT
>NW_016108098.1:242808-246532 GCF_001604975.1 Cebus imitator | reverse complement strand
GCGATCTCGGCTCATCGCAACCTCTGCCTCCTGGGTTCAGGCAATTCTCCTGCCTCAGCCTCCTGAGTAGCTGGGATTACAGGCATGCGCCACCATGCCCAGCTAATGTTTTTTTTTTGTATTTTTAGTAGAGACGGGGTTTCACTGTGTTGACCAGGATGGTCTCGATCTCTTGACCTCGTGATCCACCCGCCTCGGCCTCCCAAAATGCTGGGATTACAGGCTTGAGCCATCGCGCCCGGCCCATTTTTTTTTTTAATTGAGACAGGGTCTTGCTCTGTTGTCCTTGTTGGAGTGTAGTGGCACCATCTTGGCTCATTGCAACCTCAACCTCCCGAGGTCAAGCAATTCTTTCACCTCAGCATCGAATGCTGGGGCTATAGGTGTGTGCCACCACGGCTGGCTAATATTTGTACTTTTTAGTATAGACAGGGTTTCAACATGTTGGCCAGGCTGGTCTCATACTCCTGACCTCAAATGGTCCTCCCACCTCAGCCTCCCAAAATGCTGGGATTACAGGCATGAGCTACCAAGTCTGGCCAAAAGTTGTGTGGTTTTCGTTTTTTTTTTTAAGACGGAGCTTTACTCTTGTTGCCCAGGCTGGAGTGCAATGGTACAATCTCGGCTCACCTCAACCTCTGCCTCCTGGGCTCAAGCGATTCCCCTGCCTCAGCCTCCTGAGTAGCTGGGATTACAGGCACGCACCACCATGCCCAGCTAATTTTGTATTTTTAGCAGAGACACTGTTTCTCCATGCTGGTCAGGCTGGTCTTGAACTCCCAACCTCATGTGATCCACCGCCTTGGCCTCCCAAAGTGCTGGGATTACAGGCATGAGCCCCAGCACCCAGCCTTTTTTGTTTTTGTTTTTGTTTTTGAGACAGGGTCTCTATCACCCAGGCTTGAGGGCAGTGGTGCAATCTCAGCTCACTGCAACCTTTGCCTCCCATGTTCAATTTTTTTTCGAGATTGTTGTAGCTTTTCAGCATCCTTTGAGATCCCATGTAAATTTCAGGATGTGTTTTTCTCTGCAAAGAATGCCATTGGGATTTTGATAGGGATTACATTGAATCTGTAGATTACTTTGGGTAGTATGGACATTTTTACATTAAGTCCTCTACTTCATCAGCATGGGATATCCTTCTATTTATTTGTATGTTCTCTGATTTCTTAATTTAATTTTATTTTTTTAAATAAAGACAGGATTTTATCATGTTGGCCAGGCTGGTCTTGAACTCCTGACCTCAGGTGATCCGCCCGCCTCGGCCTCCCAAAGTGTTGAGATTACAGGTGTGAGCCACCACGCCCAGCCTGTTCTTTGACTTCTTTTTTTTTTTTTTGAGACAGAGTTTTGCTCTTGTTACCCAGGCTGGAGTGCAATGGCGTGATCTCGGCTCACCGCAGCCTCCGCCTCCTGGGTTCAGGCGATTCTCCTGCCTCAGCCTCCTGAGTAGCTGGGATTACAGGCACGCGCCACCATGCCCAGCTAATTTTTTGTATTTTTAGTAGAGACGGGGTTTCACCATGTTGACCAGGATGGTCTCGATCTCTTGACCTCGTGATCCACCCGCCTTGGCCTCCCAAAGTGCTGGGATTACAGGCGTGAGCCACCACGCCCGGCCCTCTTTGATTTCTTTTAGCTATGTTTTGGAGTTTTTAGCGTGTAAGTCTTTCACCTCCTTCGTTAAGTTTATTGTAAACATTTTATCCTATTTGGTACTATAGTAAATGGGATTGTTTTCTTAATTTCCTTTTTATTTGAAGATAGTGTCTTGCTCTGTCACCCAGGCTGGAGTGCAATGTCGCAATCCCAGCTTACCGCAACCTCTGCCTCCCAGGTTCAAGTGATTCTCCTGCCTCAGCCTCCCGAGTAGGTGGGACTACAGGCGCGTGCCGCCCTGCCTGGCTAACTTTCGTATTTTTGGTAGAGACGAGGTTTCACCATGTTGGCCAGGCTGGTCTGGAACTCCTGACCTCAGGTGATCCACCTACCTCGACTTCCCAAAGTGCTGGGATTACAGGTGTGAGCCACCACACCTGGCCTTAATTTCCTTTTTGGATTGGTCATTGTTAGCAGATAGAAAAGCAACTGATTTCTGAAAAAAACTTATGGAGCTATATGGTATTTTGCTATGTAGATATGACAATTAATTAATTAAATTATAACATATTTATTCTCTTTATATATAATATAGAATATAATTTATTCTCTATAGAGAATAAATTATTTTCTATAGAGAATATTCTCTCTATAGAGAGAATAAATTATATTCTATATTATATAAATAAATATATTCTCTCTATATATAAATTCTCTACATAAATCTCTCTCTATATATAAATAAATTGTGTTCTCTTTCTCTCTATGTGTATATATATACATATACATAGAGAGAATATAATTTATTTATATATATACATAGAAAGAGAGAGTGTCTTACTATATGCCTAGAATGGTGTTGAACTCCTGGGCTCAAGCAATCATCCCGCCTCAGCCTCCCAAAATGCTGGGAATATAGGTGTGAGCCCCCATGGCTGGTCTCTGTTTTTTTCAGAGATAGGGTCTCACTATGTTGCTTAGGCTGGCCTTGAATTTCTGGGTTTAAGCAATCCTCCCACCTCAGCCTCCTGAGTAGTTGGAACTACAGGCACACACCACTGTGCCTGGCTATCCGGTGTTTTGATGTTACAATGATGCTGCAGTGAATAATCTTGTGTATATCTCATTTTACTCCTGTAAAGTGTATCTGTTGGATATATTCCTAGAAGTTAAATTGCTGGGTTAAATAATATATGTATTTTTAAATTTCATAAATATTGTCAAAGCGTTATGATTCTGACATCAAATAGGGGTTTTGAAGCCATTTATTTATTTATTTAGAGACAGAGTCTCACTCCATTGTCCAGGCTGGAATGCAGTGGCATGATCTCAGGTCACTGCAACCTCTGCCTCCTGGGCTCAAGCGATTCTTCCTCCTCAGCCTCCCAAGTAGTTGGGATTACAGGCACACACCACCATGCCCGGTTCCTTTTTTTTTTTTCTTTGTATTTTTGGTAGAGACAGGATTTCTCCATGTTGGCCAGGCTGGTCTCTCTTGAACTTCTGAGTTCAAGTGATCTGCCCCACCTCAGCCTCCCAAAGTGCTGGGATTACAGTCTTGAGCCACCAAGCCCAGCCAAAGCTGTTTATTAAAAATTATGAGAGTATTTTCTCAGCTGATTTGCTCTCTTTCAGGTACTTGATCTTTTATTTCTTCCAAAACAAGTTAATTCACAAGTTACCCATTTATGGTGAAGAGTCAGAGAAAGATCTAGGTTGCTTTCTGTGGCATTTTGAAGAAAAATGTGAAGATGTGTACCACTACGCTTCTTCTAAAATAGTTGATGGGAACCCATTGATAATCATCACTGAAACTGATATACCTATTGGTATATCAGTAAAACGTTGTTAGCCATCCTTTACTAACAAAAGAATTTTCTTTCTTTTTTTTAAGTAAAAAAATTTTTTTTTTGGAGATGAGGCCTCACTATGTTTCCGAATTTGGTCTTAAACTACTGAGCTTAACCCATCCCCCCTTCTTGGCCTTTTAAAGTTATGGGATTACAGGCGTGAGACACCGTGTTTGGCTCAGGAATTCTCTTTCTTATGCTTCACAAACGTAGTGAGTTGTTATTCACAACTTATTCACAAGTTGTTATTCACAACAATATTCACAAATATTGTT
>NW_016108098.1:238776-241740 GCF_001604975.1 Cebus imitator | reverse complement strand
AAAATTAGCTGGGCATGCTGAAGCATGCCAGTGATTCCAACTACTTGGGAGGCTGAGGCAGGAGAATCACTTGAACCTGGGAGGCAGAGGTTGCTGTGAGCTGAGAACCTGGGAGGCGGAGATTGCTGTGAGCTGAGATCATGCCATTGCATTCCAGCCTAGGCAACAAGGGCGAAACACCGACTCAAAAAACATAAAAAAAGCTGTTTAGTGTTATGAAGTCTCGTCACTGAGAGCTAGTTTCTACCTTAATAATTTCAATTCATTTAAAAATAATGTGAGGCAGGAGAATAGGGTCTGAAGGCATAGGAACCTAAGGCTGATTAAGGTTGACTTCAGAGAACTAAATCAAAAGGAAAACCCCAACATCCCACACCTAAGTAACAAAAGGACTACTCCCTTTGGAAATCCCCTTCCTTTTCTGCTTGGCAGATGGGAAACTGAAAGTATCTCTGATTGGTTGCAGAAAGCAGATGTTTGCATAGGAGTGTAATTTTGTAACTTCACTTTAGCCTCTGGTTGCTTTCTCCAACCAATTAGATGCTTGCATGGGCTGTTACCCTTGTAACTTCATTTTAGCCTCTGATTGGTTGCTTTCTGCAACCAATGGGACTGATTGCAGGGCCACAACTTCATTTAGGAAACCTCTACAGGGTATTTAAATACCAGAAAATTCCATAATGGAGGTCTTGAGCCCCTGTGCTCCGGCAGCTTTTACACTCCACAAGTTGTGGAGTGTACTTTCGTTTTCAATATATCTCTGCTTTTGTTGCTTCATTCTTTCCTTGCTTTGTGCGTTTTGTCCAACTCTTTGTTCAAAATGCCAATAACCTGGAAACATTTTGACTATTTACTATTTTTCTCATAATGAAGTCAATTGGACAGGAAGCATATTTCTGTGCTGCCTTGTGATGGAGTACATCGTTCAAATTAACTGCATTTACCAAGGAAGAAAAAAATGACTCCTGTAAATTGTATGTTAAAGTGATATTTAATGTGTACAAGACAAAAATCAGTATAGCAGGTGCAGAGGTCTGGTTTCTACAATTGCCAATTGAACTCAAACGTTTGAAAGATGTAATTGCAATGTGTACAGGCATCTGTTGATTAAAAAGTTGCCTGAGGCCTGGCGCGGTGGCTCACCCCCGTTAATTCCAGCACTTTTCGAGGTCGAGGCAGGAGGATGGCTTGAGCTCAGGTGTTTGAGACCAGCCTGGGCAACAGAGAGACCTCATTTATAGTAATACATAAGTACATAATTAGCTGAGCTTGATGGCGCGGCCTACAGTCCCAGCGACTTGAGAGGCTGATGTGGGAGGGTTGCTTGAGCTTGGGAGGTCGAGGCTGCAATGAGCTGTGTCACCCCACTGCACTCCAGCTTGGGTGACAGAGCTAGACCCTGTCGCAGAAAAAAAAAAAAGTTGCTTGAGTCTATCAGATTTCAAAGTGTTTCATTCAAAAAAGGCTCATCTCTTGCTATCCCAGTAGAAAGCGGCAACCCTGTCACCCAACCACGACAGGAGCTCTTGCATATTTCAAGAAAAATAAATAGAATGAACTAAAGCATAAGTGGCAGAACAAATTTGGAAATAAAATTCGAAACAATTAGATTTGAGAACTTGTTTGTGATTAGCAGAGATTACCAATGTAGAATCAAATTATAAGATCATAATAGCTGGAAAGGCATTTAAAGATCATCCAGCCAAGCTTCCTCTGTAATGACGAGGAAGCAGATCTAAATTGATTGGTTTGTGAGCTAAACATCACATCAAATTGGGGAAACGGCCCGTGTGGGGTGTGGGGTGGGGTGTGGGGTGTGTGTGTGTGTGTGTGTGTGTGTGTGTGTGTGTGTATTCTAAGTTGCACTTTAGTTTATTCAATATGGAAATAATTTTATGCAGAGTTCAAGTTGATCTTATGTTATTTGCACACATATACATACATAATTACATTATACACATACACATTTGCGAGCATGTTAGTGTGCCAAATATTATGTATAAAACATCTAGAAAAGAAAAGAACTTGACGATAGCCTAGCATATAGGCAGGAAAATACATAGGATGGCAATGTAGATTAGTGGTTAAGAGTGTCTGGTGAATCTCGGCTCTACTACTGTGGGACTTTGTGTCTTGGTTTCCTCATCTGGAAAATGTAGGTTTGTCTACCTCAGAGGGTGTAAAGATTAAATAAGATAACCCTGATAAAGGATTAGTGTAGTGCCGAGCATATAGTAAACTCTCAATAAACGTAAATTGCTGTTATTGCTTCGTTAATATGTCTAACAAAAAAGAGGATGGACTAAAAGAACATTTTCAAAATAAAGTCAAACTAAGTCACTAGCACTTTCAGGTCAATTGGGACTAAATTGGACCCCCTGCGAAAAGGTGGAGGGGATCAAATGACGTCGACCGCCTTAGCAACAGGCCCCCAAAGAAGGTGAATTGTAGCCAATAAGACTGTGCGCTTTGGAGGAGGTAGCCAATGGATGACGGAAAGAGAAAGAGGGAGGACGCGCCAATTCTCCTGCCTGAGCCTCGGCCCAACAAAATGGCGGCGGCAGCGGCGTCGCTTTGTTTCCGCGGCTCCTGCGGCGGTGGCAGTGGCAGCGGCCTTTGAGCTGTGGGGAGGTTCCAGCAGCAGCTACAGTGACGACTAAGATTCCAGTGCATTTCTATCCTAACCGGGCGCGGGGGAGCGCAGACCGGCGCCCAGCAATCGCAGAAGCCGACCAGGCGTTCAAGCGAAAACATGACCGCTGAGCCCATGAGGTAAAACGCAATCCGGTCTCATGGGCCCCAGCGGTCTGGGCCCAGGCACCGTCTGAGTCGGGTGTTTGGGAAGGCGTTCGCTTGGTGGGTTAGGCCTGTGTGTTGCTTAGCCGAAAGAGGCATCGTTTTCTCTTTAGGTGAGAAGGGTTTCGGGGTATCGGCACAAGGCTCCGACGGGGGTGGGGGTGGCGG
>NW_016108098.1:235876-238156 GCF_001604975.1 Cebus imitator | reverse complement strand
TTGGTTGGGACTTGCTGTCATGCCAGGTATTTAGGTATCTTTTCTACTCCATATCCTGAAGGGTATCCTTGTGTTTATTTTTAGGCGAGGGGAGACAACACAGGGTTTTGCTTCCAGAGGACCCTAGTATGCTACTTTTTGTGAAGTCCAGCCTTAATGGGACTTCCAGTGTTTCCCTACTTTCTGGGCAAATTTCGAGGAGTAATTAGGCCTTATATTTACTTATTTATTCCATGAAGGATGAAGGCATGAAGGGCAGGTTAACGTGGGTTGATGCGAAGTAAGATTTATTGCAAGGGAAACTGTGCCTGGCAGGCCTCCTCTTAACCAGTCAGGCACGTTTATTAGGTTGAAGCTGTTTTTCTTGTGTGCTGATTTACCTCTTGACGGGTCTCAAAATTTGGGTAGTCAATATGAAATGTATATACTTTTACCCAGGTGGCTGGCTGGCTTTACAGTCTGTTTGACATTTGACTTTTAATCCCATGATGTGAATTAAGTAATTTTTTTTTTACTCGGAGATGTATCCTTGGTGTCTAGTGGCAAAATAAAAGTACAAGGAGCATGGGTCAGAATTGCATTTGCAGTTGGCAAAATGTGCCTTTGAGTAACTTAGGTTGGCATATGTTTTTAGAGCACTTTAGCTAGAATGTAGAATTGGGGAATAAGCCTATGATACTTATGTCTGTTTTTCTGCATGAACAGAAAAACATATTTTTCCCTCTTTACCTTGGGGAAAAATATGCTTTAGTTCTTAGATTATAGCTCTCTAGTTGGGTACACGATTGTGGCCTTCATTTCTGAATGTCACTGGCTCAAATACGAGAAATCTTTATTTATGGGGTATTAGGTATGTAAGAGGTACCCAGTACAACTGGTTGACCTGTTATTACCAGGCACTCATGTTCATATGCATGAATGGTAGCTTATAGTTAAATTATGACCTCTAGATTTTGCTAAGTTTCACAAAGTCTGCATTTGAAACTATAGTTTGAAGTCAGATCTTCTCAGTTTCTTTAGAATGAACAAATTAAATATATAAAATTTCTGAATAGAATAATTCATTTTACAGAAGGGTCAGTTTCTCTTACTAGTCTTGAATTTTTTAGATCTTGATGGTAAGAGTAATAATCATAACTAAGTTGAATGCTTATTGTCATTCTTTATACTCTTGATGAATTCTCAAACCTGTGGGGTAAGTTCTTGGTTTTGCCCATTTTAAAGATGAGGAAACTGAGGCACAGAGAGATCAAGAACTTGACGGAAGTTAGACAGCTTGTAATTGGTGGAGCTGGAATTGAACTCCATCTTGACTTCACAGCTTATGTTCTTAACCACAAGGCATTAATGCCCCCTTCAGCTGCTAGTTCTAACCTGATTATAGCCATTTTAATTTAGCCCAAGTGTTAGGATGAAAGAAGTTCATCTTACCTACTCTCATTTGTTGTAGATCTATGATTTTGTAGCTGTTTATAATGTTACACCTTTTATGTCCAGATGTACTATATAGTGAGATGACCGAAACATTTAATGCTAGGAGAGTCTTAAGTTACATGAAAAACCTCTAGTAAAAAACTGCATATATGAATGTAGGGAATTAATTAAAAAGTGTGACATTCCCTGATTATTTACTATAAAAGAGCTCCAAGTAGGTGTTTAGAACTGTCTCAGGCTGAAGTGTCATCGATCTCTGAAACCATAATCATGGTTAAAGGAGAATCTGACAGGTAATGCTTGAGTAAGTTGAACCCACAATACCAAATCATTCTTGATTCTCTTCTAATGTGAGGCAGAAATAATATGAGCATTAATGTTATTTTACACAGTAGTTCCAGATTTTTTCTTTATCAAATCTTTTGTCAAGCACTTAAAAAGCAGGAACAAAGACTAGTTCTGATTTTTTACTTGTGTTTATATAAAAAAAGTAATGTTCTAGGATTCTGTGGTGGAAAAATGGCCAAAAGACAAGAGGAAGGAAAATAAACCGATGACCTGGCTAAAACATACACTGACTAATCAGCGGCTCAGTCTTTAAAGGTTTTGTTGTTTTTAAAGGATTTTTTTGGTTGTTCATATTGTTTGGAATAGGATTGGCTTGAAGAGAGGGTCTTTTGTAATCACCAAGCCCTCAGTGTAGTACTTGGGTACATGGATATCACTGCTGATTATTTATTATCATTATTATTATTATTATTTTTTTTTTTTGAGACGGAGTTTCGCTCTTGTTACCCGGGCTGGAGTGCAATGGCGCGATCTCGGCTCACCGCAACCTCCGCCTCC
>NW_016108098.1:233079-235172 GCF_001604975.1 Cebus imitator | reverse complement strand
CAAACTCCTGACCTCATGTGATCCACCCGCCTCGGCCTCCCAAAATGCTGGAATTACAGGCGTGAGCCACCGCGCCCGGCCTAATTTTTATTTTATTTTTTTTTGAGACCGAGTCTCATTTTGTTGCCCAGGCTGGAGTGAAGTGGCATGATCTTGACTTACTGCAGCCTCCACCTCCCAGGTTCAAGTGATTCTCATGCCTTAGCTTCCCGAGTAACTGGGATTAACAGATATATGCCACCATGCCCATCTAGTTTTTATATTTTTAGTAGAGACGAGGTTTCACCATGTTGATCAGGCTGGTCGTGAACTCCTGGACTCAAGTGATTCACTTCCCTTGGCCTCCCAAAGTGCTGGGATTACAGGTGTGAGCCACTGTGCCCGGCTTTCTGCTGGTTATTCGGGAACCAAGGGCTTTCAGTTATCAGGTGATGTATACTGCTAGGACTGGGTCCTTCCCTTCAAGGCAGCAGGTTCCCTTCTGGCCCAGGATATGTCTGGAATTGTCATCCTGGAGCTAGGGCCTAGAATGGAGGCCTCATAACTGATAAACTTTAATTAATTTATTTATTTTTTACTTTATTATTATTTTTGTCTTAGAGAACTTGGAATTAATTTATTTATTATTAATTTATTTATTTTTAAAGATGGGGTTTCACCATGATGGCCAGGCTGATCTTGAGCTCCTGACCTCAGGTGATCCACCCACCTTGGCCTCCCAAAGTGCTAGGATTACAGGCGTGAGCCACCGCGCCCCGCCTGTTTTTTATTTTTTTTTGAGATGGAGTCTCACTCTGTCACTCAGGGTGGAGTGCAGTGGCATGATCTCGGCTCACTGCAACCTCTCTGCCTCCTAGGTTCAAGTGATTCTCCTGCTTCAGCCTCGTGAGCAGCTGGGACTACAGTCGCATGCCACCACACCTGGCTAATTTTTGTAATTTTAGTAGAGATGGGGTTTTCACCATGCTGGCTAGGCTGGTCTCAAACTCCTGACCTCAGGTGATCCGCTCTTCTTGGCCTCCCAAAGTGCTGGGATTACAGGTGTGAGATACTGTGTCCAGCCTTGATTTATTTTCATATAAAGATCTGATTACTGTGAGATTTGGCGAAATTTGTCATTCTAGTCCTTACAGCAGTTGATTACTTGAAAAGCTGACAGCTGTATAAACTTGTTATTGGTCTTAAATATAAAAAGGCAGAAGTTGTCTAAATTGAGAGATGTTTAATGTCTTAGAAAGTGTGTGTCTGTTAAGGTGGTAGTTAACAAGTACTTGCGTAGGAACCTAATTTTTAAACAACATTGCATGTGAAATACTTGCATTTCTGCTGTTGAAAAGCATAAAACCAAGCCTGTGGAGGGGGAGGAGGTGCAAATTTTATAAAGGGTTTTTTAAGCATTTAAATATCAATTGCTTGGTTATGTAATGGGTTGGGGTGAAAAGAAAGACATTCGTGACCTTAATTTTTATCAGGCCCGGTTTTACTATTGGCAACCCTTGGTGTAGCTGGCCATGAGCTTTCAGTTATATATTGTATTTCTAGAGATAAGATAAGTGTAGTACTTAAAATAATATTTAAGTATTGATGTAGGTGTGTGAAATAATTGTTTCATAAGTAATTGTGTGTATGTGTCTTTTTCAATTTTGGGGTCTGAATAAACTTATGGGTTGGGTGACAGGATACAGGCAATTCATGAATTTACATGAAGTGCTTTCCCCCAGATCGTGAATATTATTTTGGATGTCAGAAACTATTTAAATAGTTTAAGCCAGTGAAAACTGATGCATAGATCTTCCTTTAGATATATTGAATACAACAGGGCAGTGAAAGGAGTGTGTAAGCAGTCTGTCTCTAATTTTATCCTAATGCTTTATCTTATGGTCAGCTTGAAAGCTGACATGCAAGATGTTTAACTTCTGTTTCTCCATCTGTAAAATGGGAGTAAGCTCAAATGGGAGTAAATATCAATATTTATCAATAATAGCTATTGATAAAGCCTAAAGATATTCTGGAGCAGGTAACATGTTTGTAATAATGGTTCTTAAAAGACAAACTAAAGCTCTGGGGTCTTAGTTAATTTTTTTTTTTTTTTT
>NW_016108098.1:225981-231959 GCF_001604975.1 Cebus imitator | reverse complement strand
CTAATGTTTTGTATTTTTAGTAGAGATGGGGTTTCACCATGTTGACCAGGATGGTCTCGATCTCTTGACCTCGTGATCCACCCGCCTCAGCCTCCCAAAGTGCTGGGATTATAGGCTTGAGCCACCGCACCCGGCTGTTGATCCTTTTCTTATCTGCCTTTTGTGGGTTAGGGAAAGTTTCTTTATTCAATGTGTTTATATCTTTTTGCCCTAAAACTTACCTGGTTAGGATACAGGTATTTTGTTGCCAATGTTTTCCATTGTATCATGTATACCTGGTTGCATAAACATTTATTGGAAAGGAAAAACATTTTTGTTGGGAAGTTTCTTAATTATTGTGGCTTAGAATATGTTCTATTTTGAAAGATTGCTATATCCAGTATATTTCTGCCCTTTTATGATTGAAGATGGTATGTCTGAAAAGACCTATGTATCTAGCCAGTTGTTCTTTTTGCTCTGGGAAAAGTCTTTGAATTTTGCACTGTAGCTGCTATTTTCAGATACTGTCTCTGAAACTTTGTCTCTCAGTTTTAGTTTGAAGTAGCCATTTCCGGTATCTGTAGTCCAGCACTCTTGTTAACTGTCGCATACAATATTTGTTTAAGAAATTATTGGTCTGGCAGTAGTATTCACATGTATATATCCTGCACTCCTTGTTTTGGGGGAATGTTTTATTAGTTGATCAAATACTTAAGTATCAGTTAGGGGCCAGGCATGGCACTGCTAGGGTAAGCCAAGGGTAATAAAATTCCTGCCTCCTTAAGACATTCTTAGTCAAGTGAAGGAGATTGATAAGTAAATAAGCAATTAGAAAGCAGTGCTAATATGGAAATATATTGATTGTGCTAGGGATCAGAAATGAAAAAAAGCATTGGGGGATGTCTAGGAAAGTTTTGCAAAGGAGATATTATCTATATTGAGTCTTGAATGAGTTAGCTGTTAAGGGTTGGCTGTGAGAGGGCACTCCAGGTAGGGCAATTAGTATGGTTAATGATTAGTCTTATTTTCCGTATATCAGAGGAAATAAGACGTGTACACAATTAGTTTTGGTGTAGAATATAAAGTGATAAATGCTGCATGAAGTTCAAAGTAGAAAGACATTTCTGGTGGGGACCAAGGAAAACTTTATAGAGAGATAGCATTTGAATCTGGTCCTTGGAGTGTAGGTACAGTTTTGACAAAGAAGACTGTGGGAGAATTCCATGTGAGGATTACCAGCTTAAGCAAAGGAATATTGTGTATGTTAGCATTTTCTGTTTGGAAGAAGGTCAACATAGAATTTTAAACTTAATTTCTGGACAAATAATGCATAATTATTGTGCTTTTTAAGAGACAATGACTTGCTCTGTCGCCCAGCCTGGAGTACAGTGGGATGATCATAGCTTATAACTCACTGCATCCTCGAACTCTGGGCTCAAGTGATCCTCCTACCTGAATCTCCTGAGTAGCTGGGACTACAGGCATGTGCCACTATGCCTGGCTACTAATGTGCATTTTGTATGGTAGCTTTTGTGGCTTGATGATCTTGTAAAAGGTATATTTGCCTTTGTGAATGGGCCTGATAATTTTAGTTCAGAATTGTGGAAAGTATTACCTACTTTTAAAAAAGATTGTGTATAATTTAATGCACAGATTTTGAATGACGGTGATCAGAATGCATCCTTAGTTGTCTTCATTTTGCCCATTTGAAGTGCTCAGTTTACTTTTGGGTAACATTTGACTTATAAAATCTAAATTAAAAAATTATTTTTGAGTAATACTGGATTTATTATTTTGCTTATTTGAATTATATTAGTTATTTTTTGGTTTATTTGATAGCATTACACATTTATTTCTGCTGTAATGCTTGCTTTGAAAATGTGGATTTTTTTCCAACAGGGTTGATATTTCAGGGAACAATTTGAAGCATAGAACAAAATTTGCATTTGCTTATATGGGGGATTTTGTTTGCAGGGTCAGGGATCAGCAAACTGTGGCCTGCCAACCAGTGGCTTGTATTTTGTAAATAAAGTTCTTTTTTTTGTTTTGTTTTTGATCCTTGTTTTGTTTTGTTGAGACGGACTCTCACTCTGTCACTCAGGCTGGAATGCGGTGGCACAATCTCAGCTCACTGCAGCCTCTGCCTCCTGGGTTCAAGTGATTCTCATGCCTCAGCCTCCCGAGTAGCTGGGATTACAGGCATTCACCACCACACCTGGCTCAATTTTTTTTCTTTTAGTAGAGATGGGATTTTGCCATATTGGCCAGGCTGGTCTTGAACTCCTGACCTCAGGTGATCCGCCTACCTTGGCCTCCTAAAGTGCTGGGATTATAGGCGTGAGCCATGCAAATAAAGTTTTATTGGAATACACCTATGCCCATTTATTTACATTGTCTGTGGCTGCTTTTGCACTGCAGTTGCAGAGTTGAATAGCTGCAAGAGAGACCTAATGGCCCACAAAGCCTAAATGTTTACTATCTAGCCCTTTATCAAAATAGTTTGCTGATTATTGTGCTAGGTGAATGCAGGATACTACACTCCTCTAAAAATAGCTGCATAAAAATACATGCATATAGATAGATGCATACACCTCAGGCATCTGCCAGCTACCTCATTTTACCACTTGGGTTATAAACCATACCCATCTACGTCTGTTGTTACAATTTTCAATCCGATTTCAGATAACCTTCCTTCTACCGCTTCACAATAATTCATGAGCTGCAACCCTTTTGATGCCCACTTCACAAGCAAACTTCAGGTCTTTTTCAAGGTAAAGTGCCATATTTATTGTTATATTTGAGCATTTATTAATTGCTTAAGATGTGTAAAGCTGTGCTACCATTTTTCTTTGGTTTCTTTTTTTTTTTTTTTTTAAAAAAAAGCGTCACTGATGAAGTTTTTGAGTGTTGTGCTTCTAACCCCATTTTTCCTATGAGTTCTGTGGTGTTCATTGCAGAATTTTACGGTCTGTTGATTTTTAGGAACCCATATGTTACATTATCGAGGAACTGACTTTAATTACCATCCTGCAAAAAGTACGAATTCATTTACCAAATGTTTCTGGGGTGATGTGAATACTAAGTGAGTTAAATGAGCATAAAGCACTTGCGTTTTTATTATTACTCAAATATTAATTATTACTGATTACTGTTAGCGTGTGTCAGGAACTGTTCTAAGTAGTGCATTGATGAACAAGACAGATAAGGGACCTGTCTCCATGAAGCTTATTGTATTTAAAAAAATCTATTAATATGTATTTTGGCTAGTAACCCAGCCCTTGCCTCCCAAAACAGTTTTGGTTTTACTAAAAAGGATATTTTAATATCCATCCACTAATCAAAGACATTTCACTTCAAACAGCTTTCTCAGCAGTGCCTCATATGGTATGATATTTTATTGAATTATTGTTTTTGGCCAGGCACGGTGGCCCACGCCTGTGACCCTGGCACTTTGCTTTGTGAGGCCGAGGTGGGCAGATCACCTGAGGTCAGTTCAAGACCAGCCTGTCCAACATGGTGAAACCCCGTCTCTACTAAAAACACAAAAATTAGCCAGATGTGGTGGCATGTGCCTGTAATCCTAGCTACTCAGGAGGCTGAGGCAGGAGAATCACTTGAACCCAGGAGGTGGAGATTGCAGTGAGCCGAGATTGTGCCACCGTACTGTAGCTTGGGTGACAGAGTGAGACTCTGTCTGAAAAATAAAATGAAATAGAATTATGGTTTTTAATTTTCTTTTTTTTCTGAGACAGGCTCTTACTCTGTTACTCAGGCTGGAATGCATTGGTGCGGTCATGGCTCACTGCAGCCTCCACCTCCCTGGGCTCAAGTGATCATCCCACCTCAGCCTCCCGAATATCTGGGACTGTAGGTGCATGCCCCCATGCCTAGCTAATTTTTGTATTTTTTTGTGGAGATGAGGTTTTGCCATGTTTCCCAGGCTGGTATCGAACTCCTGGACTCAAGCTGCCTGCCCTGCTTGGCCTCCCAAAGTGCTAGAATTACAACATGAGCCACCACACCTGCCTGGCCACGTGATTGTTTTTTTGTAACGGTAACCTCAGGAGATGAATCTGATCTGTCTTTAGGGAGATAAAGAGTAATCATCCCCTCCCCTTTTTACTGTATAAAAGGTATAATTTCAGACTTGTAGGAAATTTGTAAAAATAGCAAAAGATTCTCAGATGGGTTTCATCCAGATTCAGCAAGTGATAATATTTTACCATGTTTACTTTATTATTCTCTATTATTATTTTTCTGAATTGTTTCAGAGTAAATTACAGACAGGATGTCCCTTTACTCCTAAATATTTTTTTTCTTTTGTTAACAAGTGTTTGGTGTTTTCTCATAATACTCCTAAATAGTTTAATATGTATTTCTCGATACTAGGAATATTCTCTTACATGGTCCTAGTATAGTCAGCAAAATTAGAAATTAGCATTATGGCTAGGCCTTAATGGTGGTCTCTCATACCTGTAATCCCCTGCACTTTGGGAGGCTGAGACGGCAGGATTGTTTGAGGCCAGGAGTTCAAGACCAGTCTTCTCAACGTAGTGAGACCCTGTCACTACAAAAAACAAAAAACAAAAACAAACAAACAAAACAACTAAATTAGCCCAGCATGACAATTCATTCCTG
Organism: Cebus imitator; assembly: GCF_001604975.1. NCBI lineage: Eukaryota > Metazoa > Chordata > Mammalia > Primates > Cebidae > Cebus > Cebus imitator. Next base: position 227,342 of record NW_016108098.1, on the reverse strand, counting down.
CAATCCTAGAAGCTAGAGGCAGGAGGATCACTTGAGCCCAGAAGTTCCAGACTGCCATGAACTGTGATTGTGCCACTGCACGCTAGTCTGAATGACACAGTGAGACCCCATCTCTTAAAAGAGAGATTAGCATTGCTACAGTACTATTTTTAATCTACAGACCTTATTTGCATTTTACCAATTGCTTCATGATGTCCTTTATGATGAAAGACCAAAAGTTCTTGTTTTCTGATCTACCATCCAATTCTAGAACACTCATTATATTTCAATGTTATCTGGAATAGCTCACCTTGCCATTTTTTTTTTTTTTTTTTAGACAGAGTTTTGCTCTCGTTGCCCAGGCTGGAATGCAGTGACGTGGTATCGGCTCACTGCAACCTCCACCTTCTGGGTTCAAGCGATTCTCCTGCCTCAGCCACCTGAGTCGCTGGGACTACAGGCATGTGTCACCACGCCCGACTGATTTTGTATTTTTAGTAGAGATGGGGTTTTACCATGTTGGTCAGGCTGGTCTTGAACTCCTGACCTCAGCTGATCTGCCCGCCTCGGCCTCCCAAAGTGTTGAGATTACAGGTGTGAGCCACCATGCAAGCCTCTTCTCCAGTTTTAAAAGAACACAGGCCAGTTGATTTGCGTTTGTCTGATGTTTCCCTGTGATTATTTATTTTGGTAGGAATACTATGAAGTGATGTTGTGTCCTTCACAGCACATTTTATCAGGTGGTACATAATGTCTTTGCTTTTACTATGTTTTAGAATGATTTTGCTTTTAATACTAAAATTAGTATTCAGCTCATTCTCTGCCATTTTGTTTAGATACTTGAACAAAAGTAGGCTTGGTTGGGGAGAATTATCCCACATCTCATTTTTCTTGATTTTTCCCTTTCCATCTTCCTCAGATACCCCTAAAGTTTAAAACCAAACATCCGATTATGAATTTTCATTTTGTATTCTGAACATCTAGCTAAAAGCAGAGAATTAAGGGTGACTATTTCATATTAAAGTGACAGGTCCTGTTACTTGTTAAGTATATGAAATAATATATTTCCTTCAAAGGCTGACTACTATAGTGCATCCAACATAGCTTGTTAAATGTCTCAGTTATTTTTTTTTTTAAGCCGAAATTTGCCACAGGAAAATCTCTCTCCAGCCAGGGCAACATAGTGAGAGTCTGTCTCTACAAAAAATTTAAAAAATTAGCCAGGTATAGTGGTGCACACCTGTAGTCCTAAATACGTGGGAGACTGAGGAGGGAGAATCATTTGAGCACAGGAGTTCGAGGCTGCAGTGAGCTATGATTATACCACTGTATTCTAGCCTGGGAGACAGAGCAAGACCCCCATCTTTCTTTTCTTTTTTTTC
>NW_016108098.1:220006-223166 GCF_001604975.1 Cebus imitator | reverse complement strand
GACGGGGTTTCACCATGTTGACCAGGATGGTCTCAATCTCTTGACCTCGTGATCCACCCGCCTCGGCCTCCCACAGTGCTGGGATTACAGGCTTGAGCCACCGCGCCCGGCCAGGGCAGTTATTTTTTAGAATGTATTTCAATTTGGGTTTGTGTGATGCTTCCTTATGATTAGATGAAAGGTATGCATTTTTGGCAGAAGTAACACAGAAGTGATGGTATGTTGTTTTCAGTGCCTCTGTAACAGGAGATGCATGATGTTGGTTGGTCCCGTTACTGATGATGGTAATTTTAATCACTTGGGATGGTTTCCAGTACATTTTTCTATGTAAAGTTTATCATTTTTGGGTGGTGGCTCACACCTGTAATCCCAACACTTTGGGAGGCCGAGGCTGGCAGAATACTTGAGGTCAGGAGTTTGAAACCAGCCTGGCCAATATGGTGAAATCCCATCTCTAAAAAAATACAAAAATTAGCCAGGTGTGGTGGCATGTGTCTATAATCTCAGCTACTTCGGAGGCTGAGGTAGGAGAATCACTTGAATCCTGGAGGCGGAGGCTGCAGTGAGCTGAGATGGCGCCACTGCACTCCAGCCTGGGTGACAGAGAGAGACTCTTTGTCAAAAAAAAAAAAAGGTTTATCATTTCTCATTTTTATTTTGAGTCACTCTTGCTCTGTTGCCTGGGCTGGAGTTCAGTGGCACAATCTCGGCTCACTGCAGCTTCAAACCTTCTAGGCACAAGTGATCTTTCCACTTAAGTCTCCTAAGTAGTGTGTGCCACCATTCCCGGCTAATTTTTGTACTTCTTTGGTAGAAGTGGAGTTTTATGATGTTGCCCAGGCTGGTCGTGAACCCCTGAGCTTAAGCACACTGTCCACCTCAGCCTCTCGAAGTGTTGGGGTTACAGGTGTGAGCCACCACGCTTGGCCCCGAAAAATATGTTTAATGGTTACATTATCATGGAGAATTGGATGGTGTAAAACAATAGCAGTTCTCATATTTGAAAATAAACTGACATAATGAAACAAATGAGAGGGACAAATAATATAGTGAAAAGAATAAAAATACACATATGGACAGGTCTGTGGAAATTACATTAAAGCCTACCACTCCCAGATTGTTTCTGTTTTTTGCAATCCATTTTAGAACAGTTCGTGGGCCAGGTATGGTGGCTCATGCCTATAATCCCAGCCCTTTGGGAGGCCAAGACAGGTGGATCATGAGGTCAGGAGTTCAAGACCAGCATGGCCAACATGGTGAAACCCTGTCTTTACTAAAAATATAAAAATTAGCTTGGCATGGTGGCATGCATCTGTAATCACAGCTACTTCAGGGGCTGAGGCAGGAGAACTGCTTGAATCGGGACCCGGGTGGTGGTGGTTGCAGTGAGCCAAGATCATGGCACTATACTCCAGGCTGGGCTACAGAGTGAGACTCCATCTAAAAAAAAAAAGAAGAACAGTTTGTGGAAGAACAATTCTCATGTGTGACATAATTTGCTGCTTTTTTTATTTAGAAAATTAAAAAAAGCTATGTATTTGAGATGGGGTCTTACTATGTTGTCCAGGCTAGGTTGCAGTGGCTATTCACAGGTGTGAACATAGTACACTGCAGTCTCGTACTCCTGGCCTTAGCATCTTGAGAAGCAGGGACTGCAGGTGCACACCATGGTACCTGGCTTACTTTTTCCATTTTTGACCATTGGTCTCCTAACTCTCTCTTCCTTTGGGGTAAAAATTCTGGATTGTGATGGTGGTTTGTAGGGAAAGAAAAAGTTGGTAAGCTATAAGCTCTGAGCCTTTAATGTGTTTTTGTTTACCATATAGACATTAGATACATAGATACATTACATTTGAGAGAAGTCTCCAAACTTTGTTACTTTAAAGCAGGATTTCCCAAAGGAGCTCTGTTGATACTGATTTCAGAAGTGAAATTTTTCGGTTTTGAATGTTAGGGTAATGGATAGTGTTTTGCCTTAAGTTTCTAGAAGTATTTCCAAAGATAAGTTTAGTTTATATCCCTTACGTATTCTGTTTCTGTTTTGTAAGACAATTGTCTATGAACAAATTTTTTTCTGTATGTCGATTTAATGATCTTCTGAGGAAACATGGGTGTGGTTAACATTTCCTTAGTTTTGAGTAGCCTGGCTTAGTTGTGATCCAATTTAAAATAATCAGTTGAATGAATAAAAAATGAAAGGATAATTTCTGTATCAAAAAACCTGGACAGTTAAAACGTTTCCTTTTATTCATAAGTTTTTCAATAAAAATTATTGTTAAAAGCAGTATTCATTCATGTAATGATATAATCTTTGTTATATGTGCTTTTCTAAAATGTAGGAAACAATGTAAGGAGAAGTCTTTCCTTACCCTGGGACCAGATGTCTGTGAGGACTGTTGAGTTTTCTGCTTTAAACAGGATGATAAATTAACAGTGGTGTGATAGGTAAAGTAAATTTGTTATGATATATCTTCCATTAAGCGATAATAACTTGATTTTTACTTAAATAGTTGATGAAATAATAAAATAACTTCAAAACCTTGGGTAACATGAAATTAAATCAAAATATTTTCAAGTTATGGAATGTAGTGTTATTAATAGAATGAAAAAGCACCGGATTATAGTTTCTGTAACTTTTAGTTCTGGGTCTTCTGATAACTGTGACCCTGAGCCTCAATTTTTTTCCTTTTAATTTGTAGTGAATCTTTTTAGTTTAGTCTCTCATTTTAAACTGCTTTTAGGTCTAAAATTTTATCTCAGTGACCTGTTGAGTTATATAACAATCATATCAGGTAACCTAGATAAGAAGAGGAAGGCAATAGCATTTCAGAAATACAGTTTGAGGTTGGGAATCCTTAAGTGATCCAGACTTCTCCTTTGGTCTGAGGATAGTGTGAATAAAACAGCTGAGGGATGTGGGCATCAATATATCACAGAGGAAAAGGTTATTATTTCCAGGAGTGGACCTGCAGCTGACTTACTCTTAAATCTGTTATGTTGGGGCTGGGTGCTGTGGTTCATGCCTGTAATCCCAGCACTTTGGGAGATTGAGGCGGGTGGATCACCTGAGGTCAGGAGTTCAAGACCAGCCTGGCCAACATGGTGAAACCCTGTCTCTACAAAAATAGAAAAAATTTGCCAAGCGTGATGGTGGGTGCCT
>NW_016108098.1:214303-219896 GCF_001604975.1 Cebus imitator | reverse complement strand
TATTATGTTGGTTAGATGGTCTTTTCCAGAAGCAAATATTATAGATGGAAAGCATTTTAATTCATCTAGTGAAGTTCTTTCATTTTACAAATGAGAAAATTGAGTTCTCTCAAGGTTGCAGTTTGCTTAAGGGCATAGATCTAATTAGTAATTAGGACTAGAACCAAGGTTATCTGACTCCCAGTTCAAGGTTCTTGGTGCAGTACTGTGTTTTTAACTAGTCCAGTAGGTTGTTTTCTGTGTATTTTATAACACTTCCATAAGAAAGTTGACTATTTTTCTGTAAGGTATGTGTTAAAACTCTTGTTCGAGAAAATAAAGGACACCTGTTACATCTTAAAGTGATTTTTTTTTTTGATATGGAGTTTTGCTCTTGTTGCCCAGGCTGGAGTGCAATGGCGTGATCTCGGCTCACCACAACCTCCGCCTCCCGTGTTCAAGTGATTCTCCTACTTCAGCCTCCCCTAGCTGGGATGACAGGCATGCACCACCACGCCCGGCTAATTTTTTGTATTTTTAGTAGAGACGGGGTTTCTCCGTGTTGGTCAGGCCAGTCTTGACCTCCCCACCTCGGGTGATCCGCCCGCCTTGGCCTCCCAAAGTGCTGGGGATTACGGGCATGAGCTGCCTCACCCCATTCAATCTTAAAGTGATTTTTCTATCAGTGCCACAATCTGAAGTAAATTAGCTACTCTTCTATCTATTGTGACAATAGACTATTTAGAATCTTCTTGATTACTTGTATTATTATGCTTCAGAGCTGTTTTCTTACTATTTAAATTAAGATGAGGTAATTACTTACTGAAATCAGGGTTTTCTAAGAGTATGCAGTTAGTCATTGACATAGTTGTTTTGTTTGTTTGTTTGTTTGTTTTGAGATGGAGTTTTTGCTCGTTTTTGCTCTGTGCACAATGGCGTAATCTCAGCTCACGGCAGTCTCCACCTCCTGGGTTCAAGCAGTTCTGCCTCAGCCCCCCATGTAGCTGGGATTACAGGTACTCACCACTACGCCTGGCTAATTTTTGTAGAGGCAGGGTTTCACCATGTTGGCCAGGCTGGTCTTGAACTGTTGACCTCAGGTGATCCACCTGCCTCAGCCTCCCAGAGTGTTAGGATTACAGGTGTGAGCCACGTGTCCGGCCAACATAGTTGTTTTTGATTGGAAAAATTTATATTCCTAATCTCAAAGTAGCTTGTATGTGTTCTTTCTTGTGAAATGCAGTTTCTACATTAAATTCGTGTAGTCCATAGTTTTGACTCTGTTTTATGTTCAGTAACTAGCTTAGTATACTTATTAGAGGTCAGAGTAGGTTAAGTTTACTAGAAAGAATAATCCTGCTTACTGAGCTAGGAGGAAGTCTGTGGTGGGAGAAAAAAGTGAGGAGTAAACCAATTCTAGTCTTCTGTAAAATTTGAGTAATTTCTATTTCTACTGTTTCTCCAGGAAAAATACTCATTTGATTTTTGCATCATATGTCTTCTATATGTATTGGAATTTGGATTGCCATTTTTTTTATTACTTATGGGTTTTTGTTGTGAAAAATGTGGAGTAAGTTAGAAGTTGGCCATAGAAGAGGTAACATTCTTCTAAATTCTTTGATCAGAGTGAGCAGAGTCCAGAAGCTTGCATCAGACTTTAGGAACTCAAGGTACTTCTCTTAATACCCTAAGTGCGTAATACAATAGTAGATCAAGGAATGCAGAGGTATCCGGCAGACTTAGAAGTAACTGTTCATAAAAACAAGGATCAGGCTGGGCACGGTGGCTCAAGCCTGTAATCCCAGCACTTTGGGAGGCCGAGGCGGGAGGATCACAAGGTCAAGAGATTGAGACCATCCTGGCCAACATGGTGAAACGCCGTCTCTACTAAATATACAAAAAATTAGCTGGGTGTGGTGGAGTGTGCCTATAGTCCCAGCTACTCAGGAGGCTGAGGCAGGAGAATTGCTTGAACCCAGGAGGCGGAGGTTGCAGTGAGCCGAGATTGTGCCACTGCACTCCAGCCTAGCACCTGGCGACAGAGTAAGACTCTGTCTCACAAAACAAAACAAAACAAAAAAAAAACAAAGATCAGTACATTTCTACAAGATAATGATTTAAAATTAAGCCAGGATTACAGGATTAGTTATATCTTTAATATAAAAAATTGAAATAGATTATCTGCTTTAGGCTATAGTATCCTGAGCTAGGTATTAAAACGTTCTCAATATTTTTTTGAGACAGTCTCACTCTGTTTCCCAGGCTAGAGTACAGTGGCGTGATCTTGGCTCACTGCAGCCTAGATCTCCTGGGTGCAAGTGATTCTCCCACCTCAGCCTCCTGAGTAGCTGGGACTATAGGCCTTTGCCACCATACTTGGCTCGTTTTTTTATTTTTTGTTGAGACGGGGTTCTATCATGTTGCCCAGGCTGGTCTTAAACTCCTAAGCTCAAGTGATCCACTTTCCTCGGCCTCCCAAAGTGCTGGGATTACAGGCATGCACCACTGTGCCCAGACTATTTGACTTCTTTATTCTGGAAAATTGCAAGCATATGCAGAAATAAGAAAATAGTATAATAGTACGGTGGCTCACGCCTGTAATCCCAGCCCTTTGGGAGGCCCAGGTGGGCAGATCACCTGAGGTCAGGAGTTCAAGACCAGCCTGGCCAACATGGTGAAACCCTGGCTCTACTAAAAACACAAAAACTAGCCGGGCGTGGTGGCAGGCACCTGTAATCCCAACTACTTGGAAGGTTGAGTCAGAAGAATCGCTTAAATCCAGGAGGCGGAGGTTGCAGTGAGCCAAGATTGCATCATTGCAGTCCAGCCTGGACAACAAGAGTGAGACCATCTAAAATACATATATATATATATATATGTGGCTTAACGAACCCTCCGAGTACCTGTCACTCAGCTTCAACAGTTATCATCTATCATCTCGCAGTTAGTTGAATTTGGTTAACCCCTCCCCTGCAGTGGATTATTCTAGACTGAATTCCAGACATAATCATATTTTATTGAAGTGTTTGCTCAACAAACTATACCATGGGGTATTTATCTAAAATGAACTATTTCCGAAAAGATAGGTTGATTTTTTTTGCTTTTGGTGGGAATACACATCATAGTTGTAGTTTAGAAGCTATTATCCTCACATTAAAGTTTAATTTTTAACATACTATGAAAATTTAAAAGCTTACAGCAAAGTTTAAAGAATTTTACACTGAGCAACAATATTATTAGCACCTAGATTCTACCTTTGACATTTTACTCTTCTTGTTTTATTGCATATTGATCCATCTGTCCAACTCTCCATTGACATGACATTCCATTTTATTTTCTTATTCATTTCAAAGTAAATTGCAGATATTAGTATAATTAAGGTTCAGTTTTTAAAGTCACATGTTCAACTAATTGTTTTTCTTGTTTTGAAAGACTTATATCTGAAGTTCCACATTATAGCAACTCATAGTCTCTTTGGTTCGTTCCAGTGTTTCCCATTTTGAACTTTTCCTTCATGTTCTGTGAACCTTTGTTAGAATATTCAGCTATGTACAAGTAATATACAGTATTTAGCTAAAACTAAGTAGAATGAATAATGAGAATTTTGCTTGTGTGTTTATTCCAGTCTTTAAAAGAAATCTCTTCTAGTGAGTCATTGTGTATCTCAGGATGGTACACTAAACCAATGTGCTTGCCATTTGTGACAACATAGATGAACCTGGAGGATATTTTGCAAAGTGAAATTAGCCAGACACAGAAAAAAGAATACTTCATGATTTCAGCCTATATGTGGAATCTAAAAATGCCAAGCCTGCAAAAGAAGAGAGAATAAAGGTAGTTAAATAGGGGTGGAAAAGTGGGAGAAATGGGGAGATACTGGTTAAAGCTTACAAAGTTGGAATCATATAGGATGACTAAGTGTAGAGATCTAATATACAGCATGAAGACTGTAGTTAATACTGTATCATTTACTGGAAATTTGTTAAAAAAGTAGATTTCAGGTGTTTTCAGCACACACAGGAAAGGTAACTAGATGTGGAGATGGACATGTTAATTTGCTTGACCATAGTAATCATTTCACTATGTATATGTATATCAGAACATCATGTTGTACACTTTATTGATTGATTGATTGAGCCAGGGTTTCACACTGTTGCTCCAGCTGGAGTGCAGTGACACGATCACAGCTCACTGTCTCCTTGACCTCCCAGGCTCAAGTGATCTTCCCACCTCAGTCCCCCAGGTAGCTGGAACTACAGGTGTACGCTAGCATGCCTGGCTAATTTTTGTAGTTTTTGTAGAGATGGGCTTTTGCCATGTTGCCTATGCCGGTCTTGAACTCTTGAGCTCAAGCTATGTGTCCGCCTCAGCCTCCCAAAGTGCTGAGAATACAGATGTGAGATACTGCGCCTGGCCATACCTTTTAAATATATACATAAAAAGAAGAATGCCTTTAAAAATTTGCCATTAAACAATTACTCTTAGGGCCCAAACTCACTGTTATAGTATTTTGCTCTTTTACTTTGATCTTGTTGTTCTACATAGTGCCAAAATATACTTTTATCTCTATATGATTGCTTGTAACAAAAAGCTGTTAACCACATTATGAACTACTTGAATACACACAATAATCATACAGTAAATGCTTGTTGAATAAACAAGACAAAATCAGTTTTTATCCTTAATTTTTTTGAACTTTTCCTTGAACTTCTATTATCAAACTTAATACATGAAGGACAGAAAGATGCTATGGACCATGTAGTACAAAGTGAAATATGACATTTACACACTAAATATTTCTGTAGCATATTTTCAGAAGTAGATAATCAAATGTAAACAGAAGTAAGCATATCCTATTTTTATTTAATTGGGAAATATTTTAAAATCTTATGTCATATTTGCTTTAGATTTCTTTTAAAGAACTAAAACATTACAGATAGAGTTGAAGCCTCAGGTTATTTTAATATGTTTTCTACATAAATAGGTATCCATATACACCGCACATAAATCTTATTTAGAGTTTTTTCAGTTTTAGAAGTTTATGTAAGTGGCACCACATAGTACATATTATTTTGCAACTTGCTTTTTTTTTTTTGTGGCTCAGTGTTGTTTTTAGGATTTTGATGTAACTCTAGATCTGCACTGTCCAATACAATAGCCACTATCTGTGGCTATTGAGTACTTGAAATGTAGCTAGTCCACATTGAGATGTGCTAGAAATATATTTGTACATGGAATTTCAGATATTTAGTATTAAAAAAAGAATGTAAAATATCTCACTAAATGTTTACTATCCCTAATCAAAAGATCTGAAATAGAAAATGCTCCAAAACCCAAAATTTTTTGATCATTGACATGACTCTCAAAGGAACTGCTCAGAGGTTTAATGTAGATATTCCAAAATCTGAAAAAATCTGATATATTGACCACATACTGAACTGATAATAGTTTGGATGTATTGGATTAAAAAAAATACAAATATTCTACCTGTGTTTTCCTAAATGTGGGTACTAGAAAATTTTAATATATATTTGTGCTTTACATTTTATGTCTGTTGGGCAGCACTGATTGATGTTACCCACTTTTCACTCTGGTTTATTATTTTTTTTTTTTT
>NW_016108098.1:207574-213379 GCF_001604975.1 Cebus imitator | reverse complement strand
GAGTCTTGCTTTGTCACTAGGTGCCAGGCTGGAGTGCAGTGGTGTGATCTTGGCTCACTGCAACCTCCGCCTCCCAGGTTCAAGCAATTATCCTGCCTCAGCCTCCCGAGTAGCTGGGACTACAGGCATGGGCCACTACGCCCAGCTAATTTTTATATTTTAGTAGAGACGGGGTTTCACTGTGTTGGCCAGGATGGTCTCGATCTCTTGACCTCGTGATTTGCCTGCCTTGGCCTCCCAAAGTGCTGGGATTACAGTCATGAGCCACCACGCCCAGCCACATTGCCCATTTTTTATTGTAGTACTTATGATCTGAATAAATAAAAATTGATTAAAAAAATTAAAAAAATTTTTTTTTTTTAAAGACGGAGTTTCACCCTGTTGGTCAGGCTGGTCTTGAACTCCCAACCTCAGGTGATCCACCTGCTTTGGCCTCCATAGTGCTTGGATTAATAGGCGTGAGCCACCATGCCCTGCGATTTTAAAATTTAACAGCCATGTTATCTATCCTATTAGTAGGCAGCTGCAATTATGCAACCAAAGACTATCCCATCTTTAAGTTCCGTTAGCTTGAAAAAGAAATGACAGCTTTATGTCATGGAATATTGTGCTGCCATTAAAAATGATGTTTTATTCAGCAGAACGTTTTCCTCGGTGATTTAAAAAAAATAAAAGAAAAAATAAAATAAAAATGATGTTTTAGAAGAATATTTAATGATGCAGAAAAATATTCACAGTATCTTAATGGAGAGAAAAGATTATAAAGCAGTAAGCATTTCATTTTGTTAAAATTAGGTATATGTTTTAAGTTTTTTTTTTCTTTTGAGATGCAGTCTTGCTGTGTCACCCAAGCTGAAGTGCAGTAGCGTGATCTTGGCTCACTGCAACCTCTGCCTCCTGGGGTTCAAGCGATTCTTCTGCCACAGTCTCCCTAATAGCTGGGATTACAAGAGTGTGCCACCAAGCCTGGCTAATTTTGTTTCTATTTTTAGTACAGACGGGGTTGTACCGTGGTAGCCAGGCTGATCTTGAACTCCTGACTTCAGGTGATCTGCCCACCTTGGCCTCCCAAAGTGCTGGGATTACTGGCGTGAGCCACCATTCCTGGCTAGAATTTCCTTACATGATTATCTCTGGATGGTCAGATTTTAGGTGACTTCTATATTGTTCTTCACAGTTTTTAAAAAGCATTTCATTTTCTGTAGTGTACTTTTACCAGGGAAGGGGAATGTGGGGGGAGGGAAGAGTTCTTAACCTAAAACTTCCATAGTTGGAATATTATTTTAGGAAAGAGAAGACATTGAATGAAGTATAATTGTCTTTACATTTACACTTTACAGTTACAATTATATTTTTAAAGATAAGTTAATACTTCCCTTCTATAAACCAAACTATATTATTGTTTACCCATTGTTTTTCCAGCATTAGAGGAGTTTTTCAAAGAATATTTTTTCATTTAGAGATTATTTTGTTTATTTAGAGATTATTCATCATTTAGAGATCGCCATTTAACTTCAGTAAAAGTTCCATTTGTATCTGATATTTTTTAAGTTTTGGAGAAAGGAAATAGTGGGGAAACGGATTCATCCCCAGTTCTTCGGAATAAAATTCAGACAGTTTAAACTCTAGTCTCAACTTGATTTAATTTGGAACTGCATGATGTGGTGTCAGCTTTGGGTTCAAATCCAGTTCTCTTTTGCTGTGCAACCTTGGGAAAGCTACTCAGTATCTGAGTTGTTTCTTCATGTGTGCAATGGAGACAATAATACCAAAATGAAGTTTTTCGGAGTGGATGCATGTAACAGATGCTGAATTTAATTATGGTATGGATTTCATGAAAAGAGCATAAATTTCATGATATGATGTATATATCAAAAGATATAGCGGTGTCTCATACCTGTAATCCCAGCACTTTGGGAATCTGAGGCAAGTGGGTCACTTGAGGTTAGGAGTTCAAGACCAGCCTGGCCATTGTGGTGAAACCCTGTCTCTACTAAAATTACAGAAATTACCCAGGCGTGGTGGTGCGTGCCTGTAATCCCAGCCACTTGGGAGGCTGAGGCAGGAGAATTGCTTGAACCCAGGAGGCGGAGGTTGCAGTGGGCCCATGTCATGCCACTGTACTCCAGCCTGAGTGCAGAGCAAGACTCTGTCTTAAAAAAAAAGGCCAAATAGGAACAGCTCCGGTCTGCAGCACCCAGCGAGACCAAAACATAGAAGCTGTGGGATTTCTGCATTTCTGAGATACTCCTTCATCTCATTGAGACACTGTTAGGCAGTGGGTGTAGCTCATGAAGGGTGAGCAGGGTGGGGCGTTGCCTCTCCTGGGAAGTGCAAGGAGCCGGGGATCTCGCTGCCCTAGCCAAGGGAAGCCGTGAGAGTCCAGCTATCAAGCTTTTCCCACGGTTTTTGCAATCCGAAAACCAGGAGATTCCCTAGTGTGCCAACTCCGCCAGGGCTCTGGGTTTCAAGCACAAAACTGGGTGTCTGGGCAGATACCGAGCTAGCTAGAGGAGGTGTTTTTTTTTTTTTTTTAAATACCCCAGTAGTGCCTGGGATCCCAGTGAGACAGAACTGTTCACTCCCCTGGAAAGGGGGCTGAAGCCAGGGAGCTAAGTGGTCTCACTCAGCAGGTCCCACTCCCACAGAACGCAGCAAGCTGAGAACTGCTGGCTTGAAATTCTCACTGCCAGCACAGCAGTCTGAAGCCCATGCTGAAGATGAAGCTTGTTGGGGGGAGGGGTGTCCGCCTTTAGTGAGCCTTGAGTAGGTGGTTTTCCCCTGATTGAGCTAAGGAGGCCAAGAAGTTTGGACTGAGTAGAACTCACCGCAGCGTGGCAAAGTGGCTGTGGCCAGACTGCCTCTCTAGATTCCTCCTCACTGCACAGGGCATCTCTGAAAGAAAGGCAGCAGCCCCACTCACAGGCTTATAGATAAAACTCCCATCTCCCTGGTACAGTGAACCTGGGGAAAGGGGCAGCTTCAGTGGACTTAAACGTTCCTGCCTGACAACTCTGAAGAGAGCAGCAGATCCTAACAATGAGGATTCTCCCAGCACAGTGCTCAAGCTCTGCTAGGGGACAGACTGCCTCCTCCAGCGGGTCTCTGACCCCAGTGCCTCCTGACTGGGAGAGACCTCCCAGCAGGGCTCGACAGACATGTCATACTGGAGAGCTCCAGGTGGCATCAGATTGGTGCCCCTCTGGGACAAAGCTAATTAATAGCCTGCCAACCGAAAAAAGCCCAGGACCAAATGGATTCACAGCCAGATTCTACCAGAGGTACAAACAGGAGCTAGTACCATTCATTCCGAAACTGTTCCAAACCATAGTAAAAGAAGGACTCCTCCCTAACTCATTTTATGAGGCCAGCATCACCCTGATACCAAAACCTGGCAGAGATACAACAGAAAAATAAAATTTCAGGCCAGTATCCCTGGTGAACATCGATGTGAAAATCCTCAATAAAATACTGGCAAACTGAATCTAGCAGCACATTAAAAAGCTTATCCACCACAATCAAGGCGGCTTCATCCCTGTGATGCAAGGCTGGTTCAACATAGACAAATCACTAAACATAATCCATCATGTAAGCAGAAATAATGACAAAAACCGCATGATTATCTCAATAGATGCAGAAAAGACCTTGGATAAAATTAAACACCTCTTCATGCTTAAAAACACTCAATAAACTAGGTATTGATGGAACATATCGCAAAATAATAAGAGCTATCTGTGACAAACCCACAGCCAATATCATACTGAATGGACAAATGCTGGAAGCATTCCCTTTGAAAACTAGCACAAGACAAGGATGCCCTCTCTCACCACTCCTATTCAGCATAGTATTGGAAGTTCTCACCAGGGCAGTCAGGCAAGAGAAAGAAAGAAAGGTATTCAAATAAGAGAGGAAGTCAAATTATCTCTGTTTGTAGATGACATGATCGTATATTTAGAAAATCACATTGTCTCAGCCTGAAAACTCCTTAAGCTGATAAGCAACTTCAGCAAAGTCTCAGGATACAAAATCAGTGTGCAAAAATCAGAAGCATTCCTATACATCAGTAATAGAGAGCCAAATCATGAGCAAACTCCCATTCACAATTGCTACAAAGAGAATAAAATGCCTAGGAATACAACCTAAAAGGGATGTGAAGAATTTCCTCAAGGAGAACTACAAACTACTGCTCTGGGAAATAAGAGAGGACACAAACAAATGGAAAAACATTCCATGCTCATGGATAGGAAGATTCAATATTGTGAAAATGGTCATACTGCCCAAAGTAATTTATAGATTCAATGCTATTCCTATCAAGCTACCATTGACTTTCTTCACAGAACTAGGACAAACTACTTTAAATTTCATATAGAACCATAAAAGATCCTGTATAGACAAGACAATCCTAAGCAAAAAGAACAAAGCTGGAAGCATCACGCTACTTAACTTCAAACTATACTACAAGGCTACAGTAACCAAGACAGAATGATACTGGTACCAAAACAGATATATATACCAATGGAACAGAACAGAGGCCTCTGAAATAACACCATACATCTACAACCATCTCATCTTTGACAAATGTGAGAAAAACAAGCAATGGGGAAAGGATTCCGTATTCAATAAATGGTGCTGGGAAAACTGGCTAGCCATATGCAGAAAGCAGAAACCGGACCCCTTCCTTATACCTTATACAAAAATTAGCTCAAGATGTATTAAATTCTTAAATGTAAAACCTAAAACCATAAAAACCCTGGAAGAAAACCTAGGCAATACCATTCAGGACATAGGCATGGGCAAAGCCGAAACTGACAAATGGGATCTAATTAAAGAGCTTCTGCACAGCAAAAGAAACTGTCATCAGAGTGAACAGGCAACCCACAGAATGGGAGAAAGTTTTTACAGTCTATCCATCTGACAAAGGTCTAATATCGCGAATCTACAAGGAACTTAAACAAATTTGCAGGAAAAAACAACCCCATCAAAAAGTGGGTGAAGGATATGAACAGATATTTCTCAGAAGACATTTATGTGGCCAACAAACATAAAAGAAAGATCATCATCACTGATCATTAGAGAAATGCAAATCAAAACCACAGTGAGATACTATCTCACGCCAGGTAGAATGGCGGTCATTAAAAAGTCAGGAAACAATACATGCTGGAGAGGATGTGGAGAAATAGGAACACTTTTACATTGTTGGTGGGAGTGTGAAGTAGATCAACCATTGTGGAAGACAAGTGTGGCGATTTCTTCAAGGATCTAGAAGCAGAAATACCATTTGACCCAGCAATCTCATCATTGAGTTTATACCCAAAGGATTGTAAATCATTTTATTATGAAGACACATGCACACATGTGTTTATTGCAGCAGTATTTACGATTTCAAAGACTTGGAACCAACCCAAATGCCCATCAATGATAGACTAGGTAAAGAAAATGTGGCACATATACCCCATGGAATACTATGTAGCCATAAAAAAGTATGAGTTTGTGTCCTTTGCAGGGACATGGATGAAGCTGAAAGCCATCATTCTCAGCAAACTAACACAGAAACAGAAAACCAAACACCGCCTGTTATTACTCGTAAGGGAGTTTAACAATGAGAACACGTGGGCATAGGGAGGGGAACATCACACATCGGGGCTTGTTTAGGGTTGGGGGCAATGGGAGGGAGAGCATTAGGACAAATACCTAATGCATGTGGGACTCAAAACCTACATGATGGGTTGATAGGTGCAGCAAACCACCACGACACATGTATACCTATGTGACCTCCATGTTCTGCACATGTATTTCAGAACTTTA
>NW_016108098.1:202670-206248 GCF_001604975.1 Cebus imitator | reverse complement strand
AAAAAAAAAAAAAAAAAAAAAAAAAAAAAAAAAAAAAGATTTTCTCACACTACTCAGAATGGTGCACAATTTAAAACTTACAAATTGTTTATTTCTGGAATATTCTGTTTAATATTTTGGACTGCAGTTGACCACATATGACTGAATTCATGGAAAGCGAAACCACCATGGATAAAGTGGGATTACTGTATTATTTCAGACTTTAATTAGCATTTGTCAAAACTCCATCTAGCTAGTGCTTGCACTGTAGAATTTATCTGATTTCATTTTTATTGATTGGGGAAGTAAGTTTTATTTTTATCTGGAGTGATTTGTTTCTTAGGGCTTCCTCAAAATTGAGTAGTGGTTACTGAGTATATACCGAAAGGAAAAGAAATCATTAGTCAAAAAGATAACTGCATTTGTATGTTGATTGTAGCACTGTTCACGAGATCAAAGACATGGAATCAACCTAAGTGTCCATCAGTGGAAGATTGGATAAAGAAAATTGGGTGTGTGTGTTTGTGTGTATCTATACACACTATGAAATAATACTATTCAGCCACAAAAAAAGAAGAAAATGAAATCATGTCTTTCGTAGTGACATGGATGGGACTGGAGGCCATTATCCTAACTGAAGTAACTCAGAAAGTCAAATACCGTGTTCTCACTTCTAAGTGGGAGCTTAGCAAGGGTACACATAAACATATGGAGTGGAATAATAGGCATTGGAAACTGCAGAAGGTGAGAGGGTGGCAGGGGGGTGAAGGTTGAAAAATTACCTATTGTGTACATTGTTCGGTATTTGGGTGATGGGGACACTAAAAGCCCACTTTACCACTATGCAATATATGTGTGTATGAAATCTGCATTTGTAGCCCCTAAATATATACAAATAAAAGTTTTTTTTAAAAAACACTTAGTAAATAGCCTGACATAGGGAATAATTGAAACCATTTCGTATCCCAGTTTAAAACCTTTAGACTGGGTGCTGTGGCTCATGTCTGTAATCCTAGCACTTTGGGAGGCTGAGGTGGGTGGATCACCTGAGGTCAGGAGTTCAAGACCAGCCTGGCCAACATGGCAAAGCCCTGTCTGTACTAAAAATATGAAAATTAGCCGGGCATGGTGGTGTACACCTGTAATCCCAGCTACTCAGGAGGCTGAGGCAGGAAAATCGCTTGAACCCAGGTGGCAGAGGTTGCAGTGCGCCGAGATCATACCACTGCACTCCAGTCTGGGTGACAGAGCAAGACTCCGTCTCAAACAGAAAACAAAAAACAGCTTTTAGTTCTGTTTCAATGTTATCTTCTTTTTATTTGTTTTTGTAATGAGAAATAATGTTTATATGATTTGAACACCAAAAAGTGTAAAATATATTTTTAAAGATAGAAAGTATAAAAGTAAGAAATTTCCGTCACTTCCCTGTTCTCTGTTCCCACCGCTGCCAGCAGTGTATCACCCCTCAGCCCAATCACTGCTACTGGTGCCTAACCAGTTCTTTGTGTATTTAGAAGCAGTTAACCACAGATCCTTAATCATTCCTCTTTATGCTATAAAAGGTGTCATGTTATATACACTTGCCTCCACCTTGCTTTTTCTGCTTAATGTATCTTGAGGAGCTTTCCATGTATCAGTACATGGAACACTTACATTGTTTTATTTTAAATTTATATAAAATAAATGCATGGATCAGAAAAAAAATTGAATAGTGGGCCCCACATTAAATGATTAATGGCTTGTAGATGGGCTTAGTTAAAGCCCTGGGATATTTGGCTACAGGTATAGGAATATATGATCATTTTCTTTCAGGAAACCTAAATTTTGTTGTTCTCCCCTTCTTTATCAAAGGTGAAATTAGACTCTTATTTAAACCAGGATTAAGTATTCTTTGCATAATAATATATATGCATATTGAGTTATTATGGAACACATTCTAGAATAAAATAGCTTTGTTATAATGGACGAAATAAAATCAATTACCTTTCTGTTTTATCTGAGGGCAGTTTGTCTTTTAACCTATTAAATCTAAGTTCGTTCCTTTTGAGCTAAAATATACTTCATCTTGATAAAAACCTTCTCAAGGTGTTTTTTTTTTTTTTTTTTTAAAGAGTATAGTATGCTTTTATTAGAATACAAATTATGTTAAAGTATATAGAAATTACTAAATTTAGATAGACTTTCCTTGGTGGCAAAATAAACCTAAGTTTTTCAAATATTTACTGCATCTTTCCCACACACAACTGATCTTTATTTTCCCTGCTTCTGTATGAAACCATTACACCTTTGTCTTTTAACACAGGAAATACTTGTGGTTCAGTGTTTGCTTTTCCAAGGTATTCTTCAGGGAACTTTGACTCTGTAGCAAACTTTGTTTTCTTAAAATGGAGGTTAGCAGATGTTGGAAATAAGGTAAGAGTTTTAACACTTAAAGCAAACTATATAAAAATTAGATGCACTCAGAAATTTAGAAAGCATTAGGAAATTCACTGAGAGATGGATCCCCCTTTTCTACCCTAGGTTACTCCTGGGCTACTTAATGGCTTTTGTTCACTATTAAATTGTGAGCTCCTTGAGGTCAGGTTTTATCTATTTTTTATTTCAATACTAAGTGCCAAGAATATATTCAGCATTTGGTGTAAATACTGTAAAATGAATAATTGAATCTTACTTTTCTTGAATAGAAGTTAAATCTGATTTGGGGTGAACCCCCCCAACCTTTTCTTTTGAGACAGAGTCTCACTCTGTAGCCCAGGCTGGAGTGCAGTGGTATGATCTCAGCTCACTGCAACCCGCATCTCCTGGGTTCAAGCAATCTTTGTGCCTCAGCCTCACAAGTAGCTGGGATTACAGGTGTGTGCCACCATGCCCAGCTAATTTTTGTATTTTTAGTAGAGATGGGGTTTCACCATGTTGTCCAGGCTGGTCCGGAACTCCTGACCTCAGGTGATCTGCCTGTCTTGGCCTCCCAAAGTGCTGGGATTACAGGCATGAGCTGCCACGCCTGGCCAATTTTGGGTTAAAACCCTTTATGTCAGTTCAAGAAGAGTTTAAATGGAAGTTTTCCAGGCAAGACATACTTGTGAAGTTGACCTGAATTGCCTTTAAATTTTAATGCTACACAGATGCTTTAAAAGGATTATTCCAAAAATCATGTACAATTAGAAAGTTGTATCTCTTAATTCTGTTTGCTTGTATTATTAATTCCAGATTATGACTGTTCTTTCCACCAAGGCATTAGCCTGTTGGAAGAAACAGACCTATACAATTTTTGTTGATGTTAAAGTCAGACCAGAAATTTAGAAAATAAGGATATTGACCATTTTGATAAGAAAACCATTTAATAGTTGAATATAGGAATTTGCATTCCAAGAGTTGGTACTGATTTAGATTCTCCAGGAATAGAACCATCATCTGAAAATAAGTAAGTTTATCCAGAGGGACAAGGAGTGATACGTAGTTTTAGGTGGTAAGATTTGTCATATTGTTAGGTTACATGTATATAGGACAAGATGCTCAAATATAATAAGTATATACAGACTAGGACCTCTAGTTGTCTTTTTTTTTAATTAATGAAAAGAGGCTTTTTTTTTTTTTTT
>NW_016108098.1:192354-202443 GCF_001604975.1 Cebus imitator | reverse complement strand
TGATCCACCCGCCTCGGCCTCCCAAAGTGCTGGGATTACAGGCTTGAGCCACCGCGCCCGGCCATGAAAAGAGGCTTTTATGTTTCATTTCTAAACATTTTCAAAGGAATTTATGTTTTGTTGATGATCTTTTTTTATTTATATAAATTTACGGGGGTACTTGTGTACTTTTTAAAAACATGCATAGGTTACAGAGACATCAAATCAAGCCTTGAGTGTCCATCACCCAAATAACATACATGGTATTCATTAAGTAATTTCTCATGATCTCCCACCTCCTAATCTCTTATCTTTCCAATTCTGTTATCTATCAACTCATTTTCTACATCCATGTATACACATTTTTCAACATTCACATGTGAGTGAGAACATGTGATATTCTCACCAACAGTGTATGAGTACTCCCTTTTCTCTGCAATCTCACCAACTTGTGTTTTTTTTTTTGGTCTTTTTAATAATAGTAATACTAACTCGGGCTGGATGATACCTCATTGTGGGCATTTTTAAAATAAAAAAGTTTTTGTGAGTACATAGATTATTTATGGGGTACATGAGATAATATTGATACAGGCATACAATGTTCAATAACCATACCAGGGTGGTATCCATTACCTCAAGCATTTATCCTTTCTTGCTGTTACAATCTAGTTATACTCTAATAGTTATATTAAAATGCACAATGAATTATTATTGACTGTAGTCACCCCATTCTGTTATCAAATGCTAGGTCTTATTCACTCTATCTGTACTTTTATACATATTGGCCATCCCCACTTCCCCTGGCCCCCACTACCTGTCCCAGCCTCTCATAACCATCATTCTACTACTCTCTATCTCCGTGAATTCAGTTGTTTTGAGTTTTAGATATTACAAATAATTGAGAACGTGTAAAGTTTGTTTTTCTGTGCCTAGATTATTTCACTTAACATAATGACTTACAGTACTATCCATGTTGTTGCAATGACAAGATCTGATACTTTGTTTTAGGGCTGAATAGGACTCCATTGTATATATATATATACACCAGTTTTTCTTTATTCATTCGTTTATTGATGGACGCTCAGGTTACTTGCAAATCTTGGTTATTGTGAATAGCGCTGCAATAATGAGAATGCAGATAACTATTTGATATACTGATTTCCTTTCTTTGGGGTACCTATTTAGCAGTGGAATAGTTGGATTATATGGTAGCTCTCTATTTAGTTTTTTTCTTTTTTGAGACAGTGTCTCACTCTGTCACCCAGGCTGGAGTGCAGTGGCAAGATCTTGGTTCATTGCAACCTCTGCCTCCTGGGTTCAAGCCGTTCTCTTGCCTCAGCCTCTTGAGTAGCTGGGATTATAGGCACCCGACACCACGCCCGGCTAACCCAGCTAGTTTCTAATTATTTGTAGAGACAGGGTTTCATCATGTTGTCCAGGCTGGTCTCGAACTCCTCAACTCAAGTGATCCTCCTGCCTTGGCGTCTCAAATTGCTGGGATTATAGGTACAAGGTACCGTGCCTGATCAGAATTTTTTTTTTAGGGTTTCTCCTTTGTAAATTTTTTATTCATATCTTGAATTGATTTTCTGAGTTTCTTATATTGGTTTTCAGATTTTTCTTACATCTCTGATCCTTACAATTAATATTTTGAATATTTTATCTGGGATTTTGTGGATTTCATTTTGGTTAAGATCTGTTGCTACAGGATCATTGGGCTCTTTTGACAGTGTCATATTACCTTGCTTTCTGATGCTTTCTGTCTTTTCATTGATTTTTGTGCATGTGTTGTAACAGTCACTTCTTACCTTTGAATTCACTTTCATAGTAAGGGGAGATTTTTTTCCTGAAGATGTGACTATAATGTTAGTTGGGCAGGACCCTTTGGCTTTGCTTCTGGGTGTGTGCCATAGTGAAGTCTCTTTATGATTTCTTCTGAGACAGGTCTGTTGCCCAGGCTGGGGTGCAGTGGCACATTCATAGCTTGCTGCAGCCTCAAAGTCCTGGGTATAAGCGATCTTTCTACTTTAGCCTCCTGAGGTCTACAGGCATGTGCCACCATGCCTGGCTAATTTTCAAATTTTCTTGTGGAGATGGGGGTTTCATTATATTGCCCAAGCTGGTCTTGAACTCCTGTTGTTAAGCAATCCTCCCTCCTTGGCCTCCCAAAATGTTAGGATTACAGGCATGAGCTACCATGCCCAGTCTCTGATTTCTTTGGCTATAAATAGTACTAATGCTATCTGTGGTTTCCTTGATGTCTTAGCTTGGGTTTATTGGTGGAGGCTGAAGTTGTGCCGAGGATTGGATGGAATACCTAACAGGCCTGTCTTTAGGTTTCAGTGATAGTGATGGTGGGCTAAGTATGTCTGTCCATGTGCCCCGGGACAGCATGTGCTGGAACCTGTGTTGGCAGTTCCAGGCAGGTTGATTTTTGGGCTTCTGAGTGACTTTCTCAGATGCCGGTTGTAGTAATGGTATATCAAGGGGATGAGCTGGCTCTCAAGCTCCTGGGCAATGGGCGTGGCATAGTTTATGGTGGTAGTAGTTTTGTTGAGATACTCTTCTGGGGACTGAGCACTATGTGTTTGTGTTAGCAGTGGTTGCAATGGGATCCAGGCCAGTAAGTTGGTATTCAAAGTTATGAGGTAGCTGAGGTGGTAGTGGTAGGGTGTTATCCCTGACCTCTGTCCCCTGGGAGAAGTACTCTGGTGTTGCAGGGTGTTTCAGGTAGTGGATTTGGTTGTGGAACCGTGCGGTTCCTGCACTGTTTGCTGGGGGCCAGGGCAAAGCCTGGTAGTGCTGGACTTGGAAAGCTTGCACTGAGGCCCCCACAATGATGTTATGCCATGATAGGCAGGATGGAATGATCTTCAGACTGCTGACAAAATGCTTGGGTGAGGAATGAGTGCCACTGTGGTAAGATCCTGCCATGGCAAAGTTGGGCCTGGTCCCAGGAGTGACTTGTGTTCCTTTCATGCCCCAGTCCAGGCAGAGCTCCTTTCCCTTGTCCTTGCTGTTCATTCAGACCTCTGCAGTTCTGGCCTAGTCCCTAAATCATCCCCAGCTCAAGACTTAAGCCTCCAGGGCAATTTATTGTGCTCAAATCCTGGGAGTGGTGCTTGCTTCTAGCACTGGTGGTGGCTACATCCCACATTTCAGGCAAGAGTCACCCTGTCCCTGTCCCGCCTCCCCCACCCCTGCTCACACCCTGGCTCTACAAACAGCAGCCCAAGTTTCCCTAATGGCTAGGATTGGCCCTGCTGCTTCCCTGTACTGCTCACAGTTAAGAGCTGGGATCCTGCATCGTGTCTTGTTATAGCTGCGTAGGTTTAAAAAATGGCATGGGACACAGAACATGTTCCCTCCCTGAAACAGTTCCTTCTCACAGTCTTCCAGTCATTCTCTAAATTAGATTTAGGGCTTGAGAGGGTCAGGGTGCTCTACTGAGGACTGCACTGTACTAATCCCTATGTGGAAGTGGACCACAGAAAAATACTGTCTCCCATGTTGGTGAATCACTCCTGGTTCCCAGCATGTCCCAGCCACGCAGGCTGTTTTCCTTTTGCTTCCTAGATTTTGGTTTTTGCTGTTGCTTTTCTGTTGAACTCCTGTGTTCCTCTGGGATAACATGTTCAAAGTGTCATTGCCTACACAGCTTTAGCTCTTGTTAAATGGATGAGGTATGCTTGAAATTCTCTCAGTCATCCGTCTTTTCCTGATCTTGCCTCCTCTGCCCCATTCCCCAGGTTCCTCCAGGGTCTCCCAGTTTTCCTATATGTGTAGGAAAGGTAGTTTTCTTTCTGTCCAATACTGCTTCTCCTCTGTCCACCCAGATGAGGTTTCTTCTAGTATTGCTACTGGAACATTTTATAGCAGAGAAAATCAGGGCTGAGGGAGCTCCATAAAGGTTAGAAAAGGTTAGAACACCAGGTTAGAAAACCTTAACTACTCTACTTGTCTTGATTCAGGAGAATTAGAGTTGATGTTGGATGGGTTTGTTGGTTTATTTTCCACTTACCTATGAGAATGAAGAACTTACTGCCTTTCTTCTTAGTTGGTCTAATGTTTATCATTTTAATTATTTTTAAGTGTACAATTCAGTGGCATTAAATATATTTATAATGTATCTTGATCATTACTACCTATGCCCAAAACTTTTTCATCATCCCCAACAAAACTCTATATGCAAAAAATAAAACCTTCTATATGTACATGGAACAATGACGTTGGACCCCTGTCTCACACCATATTAAACAGTTAAATGCATCAAAGATCTTAAAGTTAACAGCTAAAATTATAAAACTCTTAGGAGAAAACATTGGGGCTAATTTTCATGACCTTAGATTTGGCAGTAATTTCATAAATACAATGTAGAAAGCACAGGCAAAAAAGATTAAGTTGGATTTCATTAAAAATTTTAAAATTTTGTACATCAGAGGTCACTATCGGCTGGGTGTGGTTGCTCATACCTGTAATCCCAGCACTTTGAGAGGCTGAGGTAGGTGGATCACTTGAGGTCAGGAGTTCGAGACCAGCCTGGCCAACATGGTGAAACCCTGTCTCTACTAAAAATACAAAAATTAGATGGGTGTGTTGGTATTTGCCTGTAGTCCCAGCCACTTAGGAGGCTGAGACAGGAGAATCATCACTTGAGCCTGGGAGGCAGAGGTTGTAGTGAGCTGAGATTTCGCCACTGCACTCCAACCTGGGCAAAAGAGTGAGACTCCATCTCAACCCCCCAGCACTCGCACCTGCCCCACCTGCCAAAACAAAGGTCACCGTCAGAGTGAAAAGACAACTCAGAATGGGAGAAAATATTTGCAAATCATATGACTGTAAGGGTTTAATATTCAGAATGTGTAAAGAACTTTTACTGAGCAGCAAAAAGAAAACCTAGTGAAGAAATGAACAAAGGCCTTCAATAGCCATGACTTTACTTTTTTAAATTTAAATTTAAATTTTTTGAGACAAAGTCTTACTCTGTTGCTCAGGCTGGAGTGCAGTGGTGTGATTGTGGCTCACTGCAGCCTTGATCTCCCAGGCTCAAGTGATCCTCCCACCTCAGTCTCCTGAGTAGCTAGGATGACAGACTCTCACTACCACAGGTGAGGGAGAGAGAGCACACGAGAGTGCGTTCGTGTGTGTGTGTGTGTGTGTGTGTGTGTAGAGACGGAGTCTCACTATGTTGCTTAGGCTGGTCTTGACCTCCCGGGCTCAAGTGATCCTTCCACTTTTATTTTTAGTAGAGACAAGATCTCGCTAATGTTGCCCAAGCTGGTTTAAAACTCCTGAGCTCAAGCAATCCTACCTGCCTTGGCCTCCTGAAGGACTGGGGATTATAGGCCTGATTCACTGCACCTGGCCTAGTTTCTTTGTTTTAAGTTTTTTCTCCCCATTTGTCTTTTGAGTTTCCCTAAAAATTCCTTCTGAAACAGAGTCTGTCTTGCTGCTTTCTCAGTTGTCATTCACTGTTATTATACTGGAACCCTATTGATGTAGTGTTAAGAAATTAGGGAGGGGAAGTGTTTTCCTAATCACATGATTAAAGCTCTCTCTCTTTTTTAGTGGTCCTGGGTCCCTGAACTGTGAATGTCAGAAGTGTTTCTCAGCCCTTGCCTTCTCACTTGGATGAGATAAGAAGGCTATAAGCCTTGGGGCTTTTCTAATTTTACTTCCTCTAGGTAGATAATGATAGATTTTTCTAATTGTCCTTCCTCTAGGTAGATAATGATAGATTTCAACAGTGTTTCTTTCCCCTCCTCCTGCTCAAGGCACAAGAAGATTTTTCTCAAATATTTGCAGTGAAAATATACTAAAACCCTTGTAGGATTCCTGGAGGTAAAACCTAGGAAAGTGTAGGGACCCCTCTAAAACTGGAATATCAGGATTTTTTTTTAACTCTCAAACTAATCCATATTTGGCCTCCAGAAGTTGTTCGTCAGTTTCTACTTGAGTGTTCCTGTTCTAGGAAAGCTGTGATTTTCTATATCTGCCTGTCTTTCTAGTTTCTTTTGGTGATGGTTTGCCTTGTGACCTCAGTTTTTGGATTGATCTAAAATAAATTACTGATTTTCAGTATTTTTCAGTGTTTTTTTCTTGTCAGGATAGAAGTGAGGACTTCCAAGATCCTTGCATATTATAGCTGACTAGTGAGTTTTGTTAGTTTTTTCTTTTTCTTTTTTTGGAGGGAGATAGAGTTACGCTCTTGTTGCCCAGGATGGAGTGCAGTGGTGCGATCTTGGCTCACTGCAACCTCTGCCTCCCGGATTTAAGCAGTTCTTCTGCCTCAGCCTCCCAAGTAGCTGGGATTACAGGTGCCTGCCACCTTGTCTGGCTAATTCTTTGTATCTTTAGTAGAGACGGGGTTTCATCATGTTGGCCAGGCTGATCTCGAACTTCTAAAGTGCTGGGATTATAGGCATGAGCCATTGTGCCCAGCCTGTTTTTTCTTACTTTTAGTAAAAATAACCCCACATAAACTGTCATGGGTGTCGGTGGCTTTATTTTTGATGTTTTCCTTTGTTCGAAATGCTTGTGGAATACCTCCCAGGTCTTAGTCTTTGTGAGGATCAGGCTCTGCTTTCAATTGGATGTTTTAGGAATTGGTTTTAAAATGATTTGTTTTTCTTATTATTAGCACCTTATATTTAGTTGCTGCTGTGCTTATTTGGATAGTGTGGTAGGCACAGGGGCTTAGGCATGAGGAATGTAACTAGAGATCTCTCATAATTTTATGAGTTTAAAAAGTGTTTTATTTAAAAACACTTTGAAATAATTGCAAGTGAGTGGATAAAGAAACTGTGATATATATATATATATATGCCATATATATATATATATATATATATATAATTTATATATGATGGAATACTACTCAGCTATAAGTAGGAATGAATTAATGGCATTTGCAGTGACCTGGGTGGGATTGGTGACTATTATTCTAAGTGAAGTAACTCAGGGATGGAAAACCAAACAGCTTACGTTCCCACTCATAAGTAGGAGCTAAGCTATAAGGATGCAAAGGCACAAGAATGACACAGTGCCTTTGGGGACTCAGAGGGAACAGTTAGGAAGGGGGAGAGGGATAAAAGACTACAGATTGGGTTCATGTATACTGCCTGGGAGATGGGTGCACCAAAATCTCACAAATTACCACCGAAGAACTTACGTAACCAAATACCACTCATTCAGCAAAAACCTGTGGAAATAAAAAATTAAAAAAAAAATAATTGCAAATGTAGATATGACAGTAACAAAGATGGCAAAGAACAAGTTGAAAAATTTTGGAAAAAGTATGCTGTATTACCTGAAAGTTCTTTTATGGACATCTTAGCTTATCTTTAGTCCATTTAAATATTGTTAGTTTTAGCCAGGCACATGGTTGTAATACCAGCAGCTTGGGAGGCTGAGGTGGGTGGATCACTTGAGGCCAGGAGTTTGAAACCAGCCTGGCCAACATGGTGACTCCCCGTTTCTACTGAAAATAGGAAAATTAGCTGGGTGTGTGGGTACACACCTGTGATTCCAGCTGCTTAGGAGGCTGAGGCGGGAGAATCGCTTGAACCTGGAAGGGAGAGGTTGCAGTGAGTCAGCATCGTGCCACTGCACTCCAGCATGGGTGACTGAATGAGACGCTGTCTAATAAAAAAAGTATTGTTAGTTTTTAGGCTTAACTACTAGGGTAAGTACTTTTCTACTTATTAAATTCTATTAGTGACTGTACCTTGATTTCCTCGAAAGGATGCAGTAGAGAGTAGGCTTTTGATTGGAGATAGACTTCCTGATTTTCCACTTAGTATTTAGAAGTGCAAATTACTATTATTTTTTTGGAGGCGGGGTGTCACTATATTGCCTAGGTTGGAGTGCAGTGGCTTGATTCTGGCTCACTGTAGCCTTGACTTACTAGGGTCAAGCGATCTTCCCACCTCAGCCCCTGAGTAGCTAGGACTACAGGCATGTGCTGCCACACCTGGGTAATTTAAAAAAATTCTACCACACCTGGCTAATTAAAAAAAATTCTGTAGACATGGGATCTCACTATGTTGTTCTTGCTTGTCTCGAACTCTTGGGCTCAAATCATCCTCCCACCTCATTCTTCCTAAGTGCTGGGATTACAGGTGTGAACCACTGCACCCAGCCGGAAGTGTAAGTTATTTAACTCCTTTATTTCATTCAGCAAATAAACGTCTTTCTGAGCCTCAGTTTCCTGTAATAAGGTTCTTATAAGTTTCAGATCAGGTCAGTGTGCATTAAATGTACATGTTAGAATTTAGTAAGGTTGGTAAGAAAACCCAAGACATGTGGACCCATTATGCAAAAATTCTAGCATTTACCCTAAGAGATGCTTTTTCAGTGATTGAAATTTGGTGGCATAGAGGAAGCGTATATGGACTTGTGTCACATTTGGGAGTAAAATTAAGGCATGAAATTAGAACAAAAAATAAAATGGGATATTCATCCCCTTAAGCACGTGTCCTTTACGTTAAAAAACAATTCAGTTTTACCTTTCAGGTATTTAAAAATGTACAATTAAATTAATACAATAAATAATACATCAATTAGGTTAGATCTCAAACTCCCGACCTCAGATGGTTAGATAATTAGATTAATTAATGTATTATTTACTGTATACACCCTGTTGTGCTATCAAATACTAGGTCTTTTTTTTTTTTTTTTGAGACGGAGTCTTGCTCTGAAGTGCCTAATGTGGTGATCTCGGCTCACTGCAACCTCTGCTTCCTGGATTCAAACAATTCTCCTGCCTCAGCCTCCGAGTAGCTGGGATTACAGGTGCCCGCCATCAAGCACAGCTAATTTTTGTGTTTTTAGTGGAGACAGGGTTTCACCATGTTGGCCAGGCTGGTCTTGAATTCCTGACCTTGTGGTCCACCTGCCTTGGCACCCCAAAGTACTGGAATTACAGGTGTGAGCCATTGCGCGAAGCCAAATACTAGGTCTTATTCATGCTTTCCAACTATTTTTTTTAATACCCATTAAACATCACCACATCCTGCCCCCCACCACATTACTCTTCTCAGCCTCTGGTTACCATCCTTCTACGCTGTATCTCCATGAATTTAATTGTTTTGATTTTTAGATCCCACAAATGAGAATATGCAATGTTGGTCTTTCTGTGCCTGGCTTATTTCACTTAGCATAATAACTTCTAGTTCCATCCATATTGTTGCAAATGACAGGATCTCATGTTTTTATGGCTGAATAGTACTCCATTTTGTGTCAGTACCACATTTTAAAAATCCATTCATCTGTTGATGGATACTTAGGTTGCTTCCAAACCTTGGCTATTGGGGACAGTGCTGTAATAAACATGGGAATGCAGGTATCCCTTTGATAAATGCTGATTTGCTTTTTTTCTGGTGTATACCTAAGCAGCTGGATTGCTGGATCATACAGTAGCTCAGTTTTTAGTTTTTTTAGGCACCTCCAAATTCTTCTGCATAGTGGTTGTCCTAATTCACGTTCCTGTCAACTGTGTACAAGGGTTTCCTTTTCTTTACATCATTGCCAACATTTGTTATTGCCTGTCTTTTGGATATAAGCCATTTTAACTGGGGTGAGATGATATCTCATGGTAGCTTTCATTTGCATTTCTCTGATTATCAGTGATTGTAGAGCACTTTTTCATGTGCCAATTTGCAATTTGTGTGTCTTCTTTTGAGGAATGTGTATCCACATTTTTTGGCCATGTTTGATTAGATTATTAGATTTTTATTTTGTGGAGTCGTTTGAGCTCCTTACATATTCTGGTTCCCTTTTTAGATGGGTAGTTTGCAAAATACTTTGTCTCATTCTGTGGGTTTTTTTGTTCACTTTGTTGATTGTTTCCTTTGTGGTGCAAAAGCTTTTTAACTTGATGTGATCCAATTTGTCCATTTTTGTTGGTTACCTGTGCTTGTGGGGTATTGTTGAAGAAAATTTTGCCCAGACTAATGGCCTGGATAGTTTCCCCAACATTTTCTTATAGAAGATTCATAAATTGAAGTTTTAGGTGTAAGTCTTTAATCCATTTTGATTTTATATATATGGCAAGAGATAGGAGTCTTATTTCTTTTTCTTTCTTTCTTTTTTTTTTTTTTTTTTTTTTTT
>NW_016108098.1:185817-191560 GCF_001604975.1 Cebus imitator | reverse complement strand
AGCTAATTTTTGTATTTTTTTTTTTTCTTTTTTTTCTTCTACCAAGTTCTCCTATTGACTGGAATTTTTGTATTTTTTAATAGAGACAGCATTTTAATAGGGTTTCACCACGTTGGCCATGCTGGGCTCGGACTCCTGACCTCAAATGATCCACCCGCCACCTCATGCTTCCAACGTGCTGGGATTACAGGTGTGAGCTACCGTGCCCGGCCCAGCACCATTTATTTTTTATTAATTTTTTGAGAGAGAGTCTTACTGTGTTGCCCAGGCTGGAGTGCAGTGGTGCTATCTCAGCTCAGTGCAACCTCTGCCTCCTGGGTTCAAGTGATTCTTCTGCCTCAGCCTTCTGAGTATCTGGGATTACAGGCACCTGCCACCATGGCTGGCTGATTTTTGTACTTTTAGTGTAGATGAGGTTTCACCATGTTGGCCAGGCTAGTCTCAAACTCCTGACCTCAAGTGATCATCTACCTTGGCTTTCCAAAGTCCTGGGATTACAGGTGTGAGCCACTGTGCCTGGCCCTTAGCATCATTTATTGAACCTTTCTTTTCCTCAGTGTATGTTCTCTGCACCTTTGTAGAAAATGAGTTCATCGTAGATGTGTGGATTTGTTTCTGAGTTCTCTATTCTGTCCATTGGTTTGTGTGTCTCATTTTATGCCAGAATAATGCTGTTTTAGTTACTATAATTCTGTGGTATAATTTGAAATCTGATAATGTGATTCTTCTAGTTTTGTTCTTTCTGCTTAGTATAGCTTTGGGAATTTTGGAACTTTTGTGTTTCCATGTAAGTTTTAGGATTTTTTTTCTATTTCTGTGAAGAATGTCTTTGGTATTTTGATAGGGATTGCATTGAATTTGTAGATTGCTTTGGGTAGTATGGACATTTTAACAATATTAATTTTTCCATTCCATGAACATGGAATATCTTTCCATTTTTTTGTGTCCTCTTCACTTTCATTCATCAGTGTTTTATGGTTTTTATTATAGAAATCTTTTACTTCTTTGGTTAATTCTTAGGTATTTAATTTTATTTATGGTTATTGTAAATGAGATTACTTTTTAAATTTTCTTTTCAGATTGGTCACTGTTGACATATAGAAATGTTGCTGATTTTTGTATGTTGATTTTCTATACTGACAGTTTACTGAATTTATCAGTTCTAATAGTTTTTTTGTAGAGTCTATAGGTTTTTCTAAATATAAGATCATATCATTTGCAAATAAGGGTAATTTGACTTTTTCCTTTATTTCTTTCTCTTGTCTGGTTGCTGTAGCTAGGACTTCCAGTAGTTCTGTGTTGAGTAACTGTGCTAGAAGTGGGCATCCTTGTCATGTTGTGGACCTTAAAGGAAAGGCTTTCATTTTTTCTCCTTGGTTTGGTACTAGCTGTGGGTGTGTTGTATATGGCTTTTATTATGTTGAGGTATGTTCCTCCTATACTCATGTTTACTTTTTAAGCATTTACTAAAATAATACAGTTTTATTCTTCATTCTGTTGATATGATGTATCATACTGATTTGCATTTATTGATCCCCTCTTGCATCTCAGGGATAAACTCCACTTGGTCATGATGAATGATCTTTTTAATGTATTGTTTAATCTGGTTTGCTAGTATTTTGCTGAGGATGTTTGCACTAGTATTCCTCATAGATATTGGCCTGTCATTTTCTTTTTTTAATGTGTTTTTATCTGGTTTTGGTAACAGGGTAATACTGGGCTTGCAGAATGCGTTTGGAAGTATTGCTTCCTTTTATTTTTTGGAATAGTTTGAGTAGGAATAGTATTGATGCAGGAACTCTCTTGGCCCCTTCATCAGACTTGTAACAGGGGAGAATGTTTGCTCAGCCTGCCGAGCTCAACCCCTTGTCTGAGGGTGCATTTGAGTGAGTGAGTGAGTCAGTCCTGGACCTGGCCAGCGGGTCTGGGCGCTGACACAGCAGCAAGCTCTGTGCAGGAACCATGACCAGACCAGGCACAAGGAAGTGAGTGTGGGACCTGGCTGTTCTGGGCACCAGCAGGACCAGGCCCTGTGCACAGCAGCCACGTTGACGGGTTTGTCTGTAACCCCGAGGCCCCCGAGGGGGTGTTACAGTTCTCCTTTAGTTCTGCTGTCTGCAGATGGCTGTGTGTTAACAGCTCAGTTGGCCTCTTGCCTTGCCGTGTGGGGTGGCTGCCCTCCAATGGTGAGGGCAGAGGGCTGATGTGATAGTCTTTTTTGGGTACCCACACTCAGTGGGTCCTGAGCTCTTTTCTGGCGGCCAAGAAGAATGAGGTTGAGTAGACACTCAAAGGATAGTAAAGGCGAAGGGAATGGCTCAGCGGAGAGGGGAGCTGGAAAGGGGATGGGAAGGGCTGATCTCCCAGAAGTCCAGCCGTTTCTTCCTTGAAGTCAAGCCATCTCCTTTCCCAGAGTTCGGCTATCTTTTCTCCAAAATTAAGCTGTCTCTTTCCTCTCTACCACTTGAATCTGGGGTCTTTATAGGCACAAGATGGGGGTGGGGCAGGCTGTACATAGTTTTGGAAAAGGCAACATTCAATTGGTAAAGAGACATTCAGACAGAACCAATCGGGAGGGAGTGGACAAACAGGAATAGAAGTTTTCACTTTGGGCTGTGGGTTTCAGGCTTTTTGGCTTGATGGTGGGAGTTTCACCAGGGACTGCCCCTGTCTTTCTAGAATTTCTCTGCCTCCTGCCTCTATCAGTATTAGATCTTCTTTAAATTTTTGGTAGAATTCAGCAGTGAAGCCATCAGGTCCCAGACTTTTATTTACTGGGAGAATTTTTATTATGGCTTCAATCTCATTACTTGTTATAGGTGTGTTCAGGTTGTAGATTTGTTCATGGTTCAGTCTTGGTAGGTTGTATCTAGGAATTTGTCTATTTCTTCTAGAGTTTCCAATTCATTAGCGTATAGTTTCTCATAGTAGCCATGAATGATCCTTTTTATTTCTGTGGTATCCATCATAATGTCTCCATTCTCATCTCTGATGTTATATATTTGGATCTTCTTTCTTTCATTTTTTTTTTTTTTTTTTAACTCTGGCCAAAGGTTTTTAAATTTTCTTTTAACTTTCCGAAAACAAACATTTTGTTTCGTTGATATTTTGTATTATTTTATTTATTTTAGTTTCATTTGCTTCTACTCTGATCTTTAGTATCTCTTCTAATTTTGGGGTTGGTTTACTCTTGCTTTTCTTGTTCTTTAAGATGTGTTGTTAGGTTATTTGAAGTATTTCTTCTTTATTGATAATAGGCACTTATACCTGTAAACTTCCCTTTTGGTAATGCTTTTGCTGTATCCCATAGGTTTTGGTATGTTGTGTTTCAATATCATTTGTTTAAATAAAATTTCCAGTTTTCTTCTTAATATCTGATTGACTCACTGATCATTCAGGAACATATTGTTTAATTTACATGTATATGTATACTTCTCAAAATTTCTCATTATTGATTTCTAGTTTTCTGTTGGGATCAGAGGAGATACTTGATATTATTTCAGTATTTTTAATATTTTAAGACTTGTTTTGTTACCTAACACATGGTCTGTCTTTGAGAATAATCCATGTGCTGAGGAGAAGAATGTGTATTCTGCAGCCCTTCGATGAAATGTTCTGTAAATATCTATTAGGTCCATTTGGCCTATAGTGCACATTAAGTTTGATGTTTCTTTGTTGATTTTCTCTCGAAGGTCTGTCCAGTGCTGCAAGCAGGATATTGAAGTCTCCAGGTATTATCATATTGGGGCCTGTCTCTCCCTTTGCTCTAAATATTTGCTATATATATGTGAGTGCTCTAGTGTTGGGTGCATTTATATTTAAAATGGTTATATCCTCTTGCTAAATTGACTGCTTTATCATTATATAGTGACCCTCTTTGGCTTTTTTATAGTTCTTGTCTTGAAATCTATTTTGTCTTACATAAATATAGCTACTTCTGTGCTTTTCTGGTTTCCATTGGCTTTTGAAAAGATTTATCATAATTCTATTTGATAAGGACATATGTTAGGTTTTCAATACTTTAGTGAGTTATAAACTTTTAAGTAAAGTAAGTATGAATAGAATCTCTTGGATTAGTGAAAAGTCAAAATTGTTAATTATTGTTTAATTTAAAACAAGTTATGGTATTAACAACTGTATATTTAATAATGTACTATATTTATTTATTTATTGTTTTTGAGACAGGGTCTCTCTCTTGCCCAGACTGGAGTGGAGTGATGCAATCTCTGTTCACTGCAGCCTCTGCCTCCCCGATTCAAGTGATTCTCATGCCTCAGCCTCCTGAGTAGCTGAGACTACACATGCACTAATGCCCATCTAATTTTTTTTGTATTTTTAGTAGAAATGGGGTTTCACCATGTTGGCCAGGTTGGTCTCGAACTCCTGACCTCAAGTAATCTGCCTGCCTGGGCCTCCCAAAGTCCTGTGATTACAGACTGGAGCCACCATGCCCAGCTGTATAATGTACATTAAACATGATAATTGTGAAACTAGAAACACACCCACATGTAATTTCTTAAGTGGAATTGAATTATCTTGAAGAATCTTAGAAAAATGATGTTTTTAATTTTCAAATTAGTTTGTCATACATATCTTCATTCCTCAAATTTTAAAGAAAAGTTTATAAATTATAAAAGAAAATAAAACTTTTCTTGCATGAGAGCAGTGAGTTTATTATGTCCCAAAAAGGTAGAAAAAAAATATTTTCTGTAATCTTAGCTAGATGTTACTTACTGTGGACATTTTGGGGTACATTTATTAGCTATATTTTAATGCAATTTTGAACATAATTGTCATACTTCATAGACAGTTTATAGCCTGTTTTTGGTTAGAATTGTAGTATGAGCTATTTTCCATATTATATGAACTTTTTTGAATTTAATGGTTAGTATTGTATTGTATGACTTGTATGCATCCCTGCGTACCTAGCCATTATTATACATCTTAATTGATTACAGATTTTTTTTTTTTTTTGCTTTTGTGTCTCACAGATTGATATCTTTTGTGAGTAAAGTTATTATGTAGAAATATTGGGCCGGGAGCGGTGGCTCATGCCTGTAATCCCAGCACTTTGGGAGGCCTAGGAGGGTGGATTGCCTGAGGTCAGGAGTTGGAGACCAGCCTGGCCAACATAGTGTAATTTCGCCTCTACTAAAACTACAAAACATTAGCTGGGCGTGGTGGCAGGCGCCTGTAATCCCCGCTACTCCAGAGGCTGAGGCAGGAGAATTGCTTGAATCTGGGAGGCAGAGGTTGCGGTGAGCCAAGATTACGCCATTGCACTCCAGCCTTGGCAACAAGAGTGAAACTTTGCCTTAATAATAATAAAAAAAAGAAATATTTTCTTTTGACCAGGCGCGGTGGCTCACACTTGTAATTCCAGCACTTTGAGAGGCCGAGGCGGGCAGATCATAAGGTCAGGAGTTCAAGACCAGCCTGTCCAATATGGTGAAACCCCGTCTCTACTAAAAAATACAAAAATTAGCCAGGCGCCGGGCGCGGTGGCTCAAGCCTGTAATCCCAGCACTTTGGGAGGCCGAGGCGGGTGGATCACGAGGTCAAGAGATCAAGACCATCCTAGTCAACATGGTGAAACCCCGTCTCTACTAAAAATACAAAACATTAGCTGGGCATGGTGGTGCGTGCCTATAATCCCAGCTACTCAGGAGGCTGAGGCAGGAGAATTGCCTGAACCCGGGAGGCGGAGGTTGCGGTGAGCCGAGATCGCGCCATTGCACTCCAG
>NW_016108098.1:183750-185731 GCF_001604975.1 Cebus imitator | reverse complement strand
GGAGGCTGAGACAGGAGAATCGCTTGAACCCGGGGGGGGGAGGGTGGGGTGAGCTGAGGTTGAGCCATCACACTCCAGCCTGGCCAACAGGGAGAAACCCTGTTTCCAAAAAAAAAAAAAAAAATTAGCCAGGCATGGTGGCGCGCCTGTAGTCGCAGCCACTTGAGAGACTGAGGCAGGAAAGTCTCTTGAACCTGGGAGGCAGAGGTTGCAGTGAGCTGAAGTCGTGTCAGTGCACTTCCGAACAGAATGAGACTCTTGACTCAAAAAAAGAAAAAGAAGAAAAATAAATATTTTCTTTGGCTAGATTAGGAGAGAATTACTAGATCAAAGTCTCTTGATGGTTTGCCAATTTGTTTTGTAAATGTATGTATCACCACAAGCCATCAATGAGAGTATCTATTTCATGGAACCTTAGCCTAACATGAATAGTCATTTTATCCCTAAACATTCGGTAAGTTAAAAAATGCTATCACATTTAACACTTCATAGACTTTTAAGAAGTTGCAGTTTTATATTCATTTCTTCATGCATTTTGTTTACTTTTTTCAAAAGTTTCTATAGGGGAATGAGAGCAAAGTAATGTGTTTTTCATTATTTATTTTGTTAACACAAACCTATTTAATTACTAACCAAAAGGATGATCCTAATTAAGCCAACACTTGGAAATATTTTCATGTAAAATGTCTGTGATAGAGATAATTGAAGTTAATAATAAAAAAAAGTATTACAGAAATTTACTCATTGAACTAAGCTTGTTTTCAGCTAATTCCTGTGCAAAGTGATAGTGACATTAAAAAAAAATAAAAAAGATGGGGGCTCACTGTGTTTCCCAGGCTTGTCTCAAAAACTCCTGGCCTCAAGTGATCCTCCCATCTTTGCCTCTCAAATTGCTATGATTATAGGCATGAGCCGCTGCACCTGGCGTAATAGTGGAATTTTTATTATACATTTTTATAGATTCGAGTACAGGTGACATTGTACATAACGCATTCTGTTATTAATAGCCCATCTTTCACGTTTCTCATTGTGCTTTCCTTCCCACCCCGTTCCTGGTGTTGAACCAATGCATCATTTGTAAATTTATAGACAGCCTGAGTTTTTCTGCCATAATCTGTTATTTCTTCGGATGTCTCTTCTGGTTTACAAGAAAACTGTTGTTTTAAAAATACTCTCAGTTTATTTTTTTAAATTAAACTTTAAGTTCTTGGATACATGTGCAGAATGTGCAGGTTTGTTACCTAGGTATACTTGTGTCATGGTGGTTTGCTGCACCCGTCAACCTGTCATCTACATTAGGTATTTCTCCTAAGACTATCCCTCCTCTTCCCCCCAACCCCCTGACAGGCCCCAGTAAGTGATGTTGTCCTCCTTGTGCCCATATATTCCATTGTTCAACTCCCACTTATGAGTGAGAACATGCGGTGTTTGTTTTTCTATTCCTGTGTTAGTTTGCTGACAAGGATGGTTTCCAGCTTTATCCATGTCCCTTCAAAGGACATGAACTCATCCTTTTTTATGGCTGCATAGTATTCCATGGTGTATATGTACCACATTTTCTTTATCCAGTCTAACACTGATGGGCATTTGGGTTGGTTCCAAGTCTTTGCTATTGTGAATAGTGCTGCATTGAATATATGGGTGCATGTGTCTTCATAGTAGAATGATTTATAATCCTTTGGGTATATACCCAGTAATGGGATTGCTGGGTCAAATGGAATTTCTACTTCTAGGTCCTTGAGGAAATTGCCACATTGTCTTCCTCAATGGTTGAACTAATTTACACTCCCACCAACAGTGTAAAAGTGTTCCTATTTCTCCACATCCTCTCCAGCATGTGTCGTTTCCTGACTTTTTTGTTTTGTTTTGTTTTTTGTTTTTGAGACGGAGTTTCACTCTTGTTACCCAGGCTGGAGTGCAATGGTGCGATCTCGGCTCACCGCAACCTCCGCCTCCTGGGTTCAGGCAATTCTCCTGCCTC
>NW_016108098.1:180356-181790 GCF_001604975.1 Cebus imitator | reverse complement strand
CCAAAGTGCTGGGATTACAGGCTTGAGCCACTGCGCCCGGTGTTTCCTGACTTTTTAATGATCACCATTCTAACTGGTGTGAGATGGTTTTGATTTGCATTTCTTTAATGATCAGTGATGATGAGCTTTTTTTCATGTGTTTGTTGGGGGCATAAATGACTTCTTTTGAAAAGTGTCTGTTCATATCTTTCATCCACTCTTTGATGGTGTTGTTTTTTCTTGTAAATTTGTTTAAGTTATCTGTAGATTCTAGATATTAGCCCTTTGTCAGATGGGTAGATTGCAACCATTTTCTTTCATTCTGTAGGTTGCCTGTTCACCCTAATGATTGTTTCTTTTGCTGTGCAGAAGCTCATTAGTTAAATTAGGTTTCATTTGTCAATTTTGGCTTTTGTTGCCATTGCTTTTGGTGTTTTAGTCACGAATTCTTTTCTCATGCCTGTGTCCTGAATGGTAGTGCCTAGGTTTTCTTCTAGGGTTGTTATGGTTTTAGGTCTTACCTTTAAATTTTTAATCCATCTTGAATTAATTTTTGTAGAAGGTGTAAGAAAGGGGTCCAGTTTCAGTTTTCTGCATATGGCTAGCCAGTTTTCCTAACACCATTTATTAAATAGGGAATCCTTTCTCCATTGTTTGTTTTTGTTAGGTTTGTCAAAGATCAGATGGATGTAGATGTGTGGTGTTACTTCTGAGGCCTCTGTTGTGTTCCATGGGTCTGTATATTGGTTTTGGTACCAGTACCATGGTGTTCTGGTTACTGCAGCCTTGAGGTATAGTTTTAAGTCAGGTAGCGTGATGCCTCCATCTTTGTTCTTTTTGCTTAGTATGCCTTGGCTGTACCGGCTCCTTCTTGATTCCATATGAAAGTCAGTGGTAGCTTGATGGGAATAGCACTGAAATGTATAAATTACTTTGGGCAGTATGGCCATTTTCATGATATTGATTGTTACTATCCATGAATATGGAATGTTTTTTCATTTGTTAGCGTCCTCTCTTATTTCCTTGAGCAGTGGTTTGCAGTTCTCCTTGAAGAGGTTCTTCGCATCCCTTGTAAGTTGTATTCCTAGGTATTTTATTCTCTTTGTAGCAGTTATGAATGGTATTTTATTCTCTTTGTAGCACTTATGATTTGGCTATTATTGGTGTATAGGAATTCTTGTGATTTTTGCACATTCGTTTTGTATCCTGAGACTTTGCTGAAGTTGCTTATCAGCAACGATGAGATTTTCTAAATATACAGTCATGTCATCTGGAAACAGATAATTTGACTTTTTCCTTTTCTATTTGAGTACGCTTTATTTCTTTCTCTTGTCTGATTGCCCTTACCAGAATTTCCAATACTATGTTGAATAGGAGTGGTGAGAGAGGGCATCCTTGTCTGTGCTGTTTTTCTTTTCTTTTTCTTTTTTTTTGAGACGGAGTTTCGCTCTTGTT
>NW_016108098.1:179384-180294 GCF_001604975.1 Cebus imitator | reverse complement strand
GCAATTCTCCTGCCTCAGCCTCCTGAGTAGCTGGGACTACAGGCATGCACCATCATGCCCAGCTAATTTTTTTTGTATTTTTAGTAGAGACGAGGTTTCACCTTGTTGACCAGGATGGTATCGATCTCTTGACCTTGTGATCCACCCGCCTCGTCCTCCCAAAGTGCTAGGATTATAGGCGTGAGCCACCGTGCCTGGCCGTCTTGTGCTGTTTTTCAAAGGGAATGTGTCCAGTGTTTGCCCACTCAGTATAATATTGGCTGTGGGTTTGTTATAAATAGCTCTTATTGTTTTGAGATATGTTCCATCAATACCTAGTTTATTGAGAATTTTTAGTATAAAGCACTGTTGAATTTTGTCGAAGGTCTTCTCTCCATCTATTGTGGTTTTTGTCATTGGTTCTGTTATGTAGATTATGTTTATTGATTTGCGTATGTTGAACCAGCCTTGCATCCCAGGGATGAAGCCAACTTGATCGTGATGGATAAGCATTTTGATGTACTGTTGGATTCGGTTTGCCAGTATTTTATTGAGGATTTTCGCATTGATGTTCATTAGGGATATTGGCCTGAAATTTTCTTTTTTTGCTGTGTATCTGCCAGGTTTTGGTATCAGGATGACGCTGGTACATTAAATGAGCTAGGGAGGATTCCCTCTTTTTCTGTTGTTTGGAGTATTTTCAAAAGGAATGTTACCAGCTTCTCTTTGTACTTCTGGTAGAATTTGGCTGTGAATCCGTCAGGCCCTGGACGTTTTTTTTTTGGCTTGGTAGGCTATTAATTACTGCCTCAATTTCAGAACTTGTTACTGGTCTCTTCAGGGATTCAACTTCTTCCTGGTTTAGTGTCGGAAGAGTGTATGGGCCCACAAATTTATCCATTTCTTCTAGTAGTCTCTGTTGGTACTTTGT
>NW_016108098.1:176340-178940 GCF_001604975.1 Cebus imitator | reverse complement strand
TAGTAGAGACGGGGTTTCACCATGTTGACCAGGATGGTCTCGATCTCTTGACCTCGTGATCCACCCGCCTCGGCCTCCCAAAGTGCTGGGATTACAGGCTTGAGCCACCGCGCCCGGCTAATCTCCATCATTTTTTATTGTGTCTTTTTGATCATTCTGTCTTCTTCTTTATTAGTCTGGTTAGCAGTCTATTTTGTTAATCGTTAAAAAAGTAAACCAGGTCCTTGATTTTTTTTATTTTGAAGGGTTCTTGTGTCTTTGTCTCCTTCAGTTCTGCTCTGATCTTAGTTATTTGTTGTCTTTTGCTAGCTTTTGAGTATGTTTGCTCTTGCTTTTCTAGTTCTTTTAATTGTGACGTTAGGGTGTCGATTTTAGATCTTTTTTGTTTTCTCCTGTGGACATTTATTGCTATAAGTTTCTCTCTAAGCACTGGTTTAGCTGTGTCCTAGAGATTCTGGTACGTTGTGTCTTTGTTCTCATTGGTTTCAAAGAACTTATTTATTTCTGCCTTAATTTCTTTAGTTACCCAGTAGTCATTCAGGAGCAGGTTGTTCAGTTTCCATATAGTTGTGGGGTTTTGAGTGAGTTTCTTAATCCTGAGTCCTAATTTGATTGCACTGTGGGCTGAGAGACTGTTATGATTTCCATTCTTTTGCATTTGCTGAGCAGTGTTTTACTTCCAATTATGTGGTCAGTTTTAGAATAAGTGTGATGTGGTGCCGCGAAGAATGTATATTCTGTTGACTTGGGGTGGAGAGTTCTGTAGATGTCTATTAGGTCTGCTTGGTCCAGAGCTGAGTTCAAGTCCTGGATATCCCTGTTAATTTTCTGTCTTGTTGATCTGTCTAATATTGATAGTTTCCCACTATTACTGTGTGGGAGTCTAAGTCTCTGTAGGTCTCTAAGAACTTGCTTTATGTATGTGGGTACTCCTGTATTGGGTGCAGATATATTTAGGATAGTTAGCTCTTCTTGTTGCATTGATCCTTTTAGCATTGTGTAGTGCCCTTCTTTGTCTCTTTTGATCTTTGTTGGTTTAAAATCTGTTTTATCAGAGGGTAGGATTGCAACCCCTGTTTTTTTTTTTTTTTTTTTTTTTTTTTTTTTCCATATTCTTCGTAAATCTTCCTCAATCCCCTTTTTTTTTGCACCCATGTGTGTCTTTGTATGTGAGATGGGTCTCCTGAATACAGCATACTGATCTTGGGTCTTGACTCTGCCCAATTTGCCAGTCTGTGCCAATTGGGGCATTTAGCCCATTTACATTTAAGGTCAGTAATATTATGGTGTGAATTTGTTCCTGTCATTATGATGCTAGCTGGTTATTTTGCCCGTTAGTTGATGTAGTTTCTTCATAGTGTCGATGGTCTTTACCTTTTTTTTTTTTAGTGGCTTGTACCAGCTTTTCCTTTTCATATTTAATGCTTCCTTCAAGAACTCTTTTAAGGCAGGCTTGGTGGTGACAAAATCTCTCAGCATTTGCTTGTCTGTATAGGATTTTATTTCTCCTTCACTTATGAAGCTTAGTTTGGCTGGATGTGAAATTCTGGGTTGAAAATTATTTTCTTTAAGAATGTTGAATATTGGCCTCCACTCTCTTCTGGCTTGTGGGGTTTCTGCAGAGAAGTCCATTGTTAGTCTGATAGGCTTCCCTTTGTGGGTAACCTGACCTTTCTCTCTGACTGCCCTTAGCATTTTTTCCTTCATGTCAACCCTGGTGAATCTGACGATTACGTGTCTTGGGCTTGCTCTTCCCAGGGAGTACCTCAGCGGTGTTCTCTGTATTTTCTGACTTTGAATGTTGGCCTATCTTGTTAGGTGGGGGAAGTTCTCCTGGATAATATCCTAAAGTTTGTTTTTTACCTTGGTTCCATTCTCCCCATCACTGTCGTGTATACCCAGTCAAACGTAGGTTTGGTCTTTTTACATAGTCCCATATATCTTGGAGGCTTTTATCATTCCTTTCCAGTCTTTATTCTCTAGTCTTGTCTTCACACTTTATTTCATTAAGTTGATCTTAAGTCTCTGATATCCTCCTTCTGCTTGTTCGATTTGGCTGTTGATACTTATGATTCACGAAGTCCTCGTGCTGTGTTTTTCAGCTCCGTCAGGTCATTTATGTTCTTCTCTAAACTGCTTCTTCTAGTTAGGAATTCCTCTAACCTTTTTTCAACGTTCTTAGCTTCCTTGCATTGGGTTAGAACATGCGCCTTTAGCTTGCAGGAGTTTGTTATTACTCACCTTCTGAATCCTACTTCTGACGGTTTGTCAAACTCCTCTTTCATCCAGTTTTGTTCCCTTGCTGGCAAGGAGTTGTGATCCTTTGTAGGAGAAGAGGTGTTCTGCTTTTGGGAATTTTCAGCCTCTCTGTGCTGGTTTTTCCTCATCTTCCTGAATTTATCTACCTTTGGTCTTTGAAGTTGGTGACATTCGTATGGAGTTTTTGCATGGTCGTCCTTTTTGTTGATGTTGATTCTATTGCTCTCTGTTTCTTTTTTTATAGACTGTCATTTGCATCAAGCCCATGTTGTAATTATGTGACTGTGAGCCTGAAGGCTGAACTCACTTTTCTCTAGTGGAGATTTTTAACCACTCTGGAA
>NW_016108098.1:173197-176245 GCF_001604975.1 Cebus imitator | reverse complement strand
TGATCTAGACTCTAGAGTTAGGTAAAACATAGTGCTAGTTGAGTCAGCTTCAGGTTTTGGTAGAGGGAGGAAGAGAGTGACAACCATGTCTGGATTTATATAAAAAGTTTAATGTAAGTAAATGTGTGCTCTTTTGCCTTAAGAAAATATTTTTCAGTTTATAAAAAGGATTAATGAGTGCTGTATTTCAGACACTTGGTTTGGTGTGTTTGAAACATTGTTTCCAAAAATAGGACATACACATTTCCAAGGATCATCTCTATGATATGACTCTAGAAATGAGGTAGATTTTTAAAACAGATGTCAGAACTTAAACACACAAATGAATGCTTTCCTTCTAAGTAGTCAGCCTGGGAGTCCATATACGTATCAGTGATGTCATTCCTGATGATATTTTGGGAATTTTCCTTTTGTAACCAGTTTAGCAGTCAAGCAAGTAAATAAATATTCAGGAATACTTCAGATTTTGGCAAAAAATTAATTTTACCCAACGTGATCATTTTGCAGTGTTCACTGTATTTGACTCTAAGTGACAAAAATTGGCTATTTCCAAAAGTCATACCCCTCCTGAAGATGTA
Organism: Cebus imitator; assembly: GCF_001604975.1. NCBI lineage: Eukaryota > Metazoa > Chordata > Mammalia > Primates > Cebidae > Cebus > Cebus imitator. The sequence goes on along the minus strand of NW_016108098.1, from coordinate 175,667 downwards.
AAGATTTTTTTGGGCTGGGCACAGTAGCTCACTCCTGTAATCCCAGCACTTTGGGAGGCTGAAGCAGTAGGATTGTTTGAGGCCAGAAATTGAAGACCAGCTTGGTCAACATAGCTAGACTCTCTCTCTCCAGAGGAGGAAAAAAAAAGGTGATTTTTTTTCCCAAATGAATAGGCAACATTGTTTAGTTATGTTTTTTTTTTCCTTCCTACTGTTGGACTTCTATACAGTGTATGTTTGTTTGTTTATTTCTGATGGAGTTTCACTCTGTCACCAAGGCTGGAGGAGTGTAGTTGCATCATTTTGGCTCACTGCAGCTTCCGCCTCCAGGGCCCGTGATTTTCCTGCCTCAGCTTCCCAAGTAGCTGGGATTACAGACGTGTACCACCAGGCCTGGCTAATTTTGTTTTTCTAATGGAGACGGGTTTTTACAATGTTGGCCAGGCTGGTCTGGAACTCCTGACCTCAAGAGATCTGCCCGCCTTGTCTCCCAGCATGCTGGGGTTACAGGTGTGAGCCACTGTGCCTGGTCTGCTGATCATTCTCTCTTGATTTTATTTGTGTACTATGGTGGTACTGTTGATGGACTGTACTGATATCCATATTCTTAACCTTGGTCACCCACAGTATGAATTTATGCAATAGTTAACTTTGCAATTGGATTGCTGTGATTTGGGAATGAGTGGGACAGTGATAATTCAGATTTGCTATCCTCCTTTCATTTCTAGAGAACTTTTGTATGGTGATCCATTGAAGAGATAAGATATAGTATGACATTATCTATTCCTGTTTTTGAATTTTCTTCTCAGGAATTTTGGGTGCTGTGAGTTGATATGTAGCATCGTTTCCCCAGATCTCATTTTCTATCTGAACACGTTTAGGGATACAGAATCACCAGATGATAAATTTTTTGTACATCTGATTCTTATCTGAAAGAATGGTTATTGGCCAAAAACAGAAACCATACTCCCTTGGTACCTTTATTCTAGAGACAAAGTTTGCTTCAAAATTTTGTAAAACAACCCTCTCCACCAAAACAAAACAATCAAATATCCACACAAGATCTCTAGTTACAATGTCTGTTATATCTCATTTCTTTTTCCTTCCCTGAATATACTGAGTTATTCTTAACTAAATACAGGACAGTTGTGCAGAGGGGCACTTACTAAGTGCTCAGTAAATGTTTTCATTTTTCTTATGTATATACTTAGAAGTAGAATTGTTGGATCATTGAATAACTGTATGTTTAAATTTTTGAGTAACTCCCAAACCGTTTTTCACAGTGTATATACCATTTTACATTCCTACCAGCAATGAATGTGGGTTCTAATATCTGTGTATCCTTGTCAACTTGCGTTTGTTTTTAAATTTATTGTAACCATCCTACTGAGTATAAATTGGTTTCTTGTGGTTTTGATTTGCATTTCCCTAATATGACTAATGACTGTGAGCATTTTTTCGTGTGTTTATTGGACATTTGTATATATTCTTTGGAGAAATGTCTATCTCAGTCTTTTACCCATTCTAAAATTGGATTGTCTTTTTGTTATTTAATTGTAGGAATTCTTTATGTATTCTGGTTAACAGACCCTCATGAGATAGATGATTTGAAAATGGTTTTCTCTCATTGTGTTGGTTGACTTTCTTGATGGTGCCCTTTGACATACAAAAGTTTTGACTTTTATTAAAAATGGAGGTGGGCATGGTGGTTTACACCTGTCATCCCAGTGCTGTGGGAGGCTGAGGTGGGAGGATTTCTTGAGGCGAGGAGTTTCAGACCCGCCTGGGCAACATAACTAGATCCCATCTCTACAAAAAATTAAAGAAAAAAATTAGCTAAGAGTATAGATGGGTGCCACACTGCCACAACTATGAGTATAGATGTGTTGCACAGCTACTCAGGGTGCTGAGGCAGGAGGATTGCTTGAGCCCAAGAGGCTTCAGTGAGCCAAGATCACGCCACTGTGCTCAAGCCTGGATAACAGAGCAAGAGGCTCTTAGAAAAAAAATGGGGTAAACTTACACTTTCCTTATTTAAACTTTTAACTTCTTAAAACCCTGTTGAATTACAGATACATTATATAACTTTACAGTTTATGCTGTAAAACTTAGTTAACCAAATATTTCCCTGGGAGACTGAGGTCTTGCAAGTCCTGTTCTATGTTGTATTCATCTTTATGCCAGTCAATTATACAGTTCTTCTGTGCCAAGCAGAGGATAGAATAATAAACCAAAACACTGCTTAGGCCTTTCAGAGAATAAGTGCTCAGTAAATATATTGATAAATTACTGAATATTTTTTTAAATGATAGGAAAAACCTTGGCCTCCCCTTTTCTGGGTGTTGGGAAGTATAAATCTCTCTTGAAGTGGTAATCTACATATATGTTTTGATTTCTAAGGATTTCCTGAATATAAGCTATATACAAGTAAGAGGAAATAATAACTTAGATGCCTAATGATAATATGACA
>NW_016108098.1:166991-172882 GCF_001604975.1 Cebus imitator | reverse complement strand
GGGGTTTCACCATGTTGACCAGGATGGTCTTGATCTCTTGACCTCGTGATCCACCCGCCTCGGCCTCCCAAAGTGCTGGGATTACAGGCTTGAGCCACCGCGCCCGGCCTTGATTTCTTTTAAAATTCTTTTGTGGTAGGTAGGTTCATTGTTTCTTAAGAATTAAATTAAGGCTAGTATTTTTTGATACATTTTAAGTAACACAAAGTTTAACTTCTATTTAAACATATGATATACAGTACATTGAAAGACGTCAGTGTTTAGGAAGTGTTTAGTAAGTATACATTGAAAGACCTCAGTATTTTAGAAGTGTTTAGTAAGTAATATCAGTTTCCTTAAATGATTCTAGGTAATTGTATAGGTAGATTGTGTTACTCATATTTTTATATCCTCAGTGAAATAAAATTCTTTTTTTTTTGAGTCAGGGTCTGGCTCTGTTGCCTTGGCTAGAGTACAGTGGCATGATCTTGGCTCACTGGAACCTCTGCCTCCCAGGCTGAAGCCATCCTTCCACCTCAGTTTCCTGAGTAGGTGAGAGCACAGGCATGAGCCACTATGTCCTACTAGGAGCTACCACATCCGGCCTAAACTTTATTGCTTTAATTTTTTTCTTTCTACACCCACAACTGTAACATTTCCCTTAGTTTTTACTTTGAATGTGCGTACTCTCATATGACTTACGATATGGCTATATTTTCAGTTTGCTAGAGCTCTGCAATTAATTTAAAACATGAAATGCTAATAAGGGAATTCTTTAAATTTTGTTTTAATAGTGAAAGCAAGTTGAATACATTGGTGCAGAAGCTTCATGACTTTCTTGCACACTCATCAGAAGAATCTGAAGAAACAAGTTCTCCTCCACGACTTGCAATGAATCAAAACACAGGTAAATTGAAAAAGAATGTGCTATACCTTCTAGTCTTTTTTCTGTTTTTCTTTTACACTTAACGGAGGTAATCATTTATTTTTTCAGGGAGCAGCTTTTAAAAGATTTCAGTTTGTGGAAAATGACAGATTAGCAAGCTTTATAGAAGCCCCTATTATGTATCTTAGCCGTATCTGATATAGGAGATTTTAATTTTGGTAAGTATGACTATAGAAAGCTTAGAAAAGGAAGCACTTATGGTTTTATATGTAATGGAAATGTCTTATAGAATGGCTAGTGAATGTTGACTGTGAAAAAATAGTATTAGAGGAGGCAGGAGTAGTATAGGAATGTTTTATCCTAGCAATTACTCATGTATTAGGAGTTAAATTTTTATTTTTATTTTTGAGATGGAGTCTTGCTCTGTTACCGAGGCTGGAGTGCAATGGTGTGATCTTGGTTCACGGCAACCTCTGCCTCCCGGGCTCAAGCTATTCTCCTGCCTCAGCCTTCTGAGTAGCTGGGATTGCAGGCGCCTGTCACCATGTCTGGCTAATTTTTGTATTTTTAGTAGAGACTGGGTTTCATCGTGTTAGGTAGGCTGGTCTGGAACTCAAGTGATCTGCTCTCCTTGGCCTCCCAAAGTGCTAGGATAACAGGCATGAGCCATTGCACCCCACATAAGAGTTAAATTTTTATGTTGTTCGATAGTATCAGACTCCTTGGGTTCAAGCAATCTTCTCACCTCACCCTTTCTAGTAGCTGGGATTACAGGTGTGTGCCACCATGCCTGGTTAATTTTCAAAAAATTTTTTTTAGAGACATGGTCTTGCTGTGTTGTCCAGACTGGTCTCGAGCTTCCTGGCTCCAAATGATTCTCCTGCCTCAGCCTCCTGAGTAGCTGAAATTAAATGCATGAGCCATTGCACTTGTTCTCTTTTTTAAGAAAACATTTTGTATCATGTGACAGCATTTTCAGGTTTTTAAGGGTAACTACAATACATAGCACACACAGACATACACAGTATGTACAAAAAAGGTATAAGAGGTGGATCATAGTGAAAAGTTCAACCATATGTGTAGTTAGAGTTCAAGAAGGAAGAAAGAATTGGTTAAAAGTCCAATTGGAAGAGATATTGGCTGAGCATTTTCTAAAAAGTGATGAAAGACATCAGGCTACAGATTCAAGAAGTTTGTGAACCCTGAGCAGGATAAATATAAAGAAAACTATAGCTAGACATATCATAACCAAACTCCTAAAGAACAAAAACCAAGAGAAAAATCTCTTAAGTAGACAAGAGGAAAAAAATATATTATTTTCAAAGGAATAACTCTAACATTGGAAGCTCACTTAACAACAGAAATGATAGAAGGCAGATGACAATGAAATGATTTCTTTAAAATGTCAAAGAAAAGTATAGTCATGCATCACTTAACTGTGGGGATATTTTTGAGAAATTAATTATTGGGTGATTTTGTCGTCCAAACATTATGGAGGGTACTTACATAGTCTACCACACACTTAGGCTATATGCCTGTTGCTCTTAGGCTACAAACCTGTGCAGCATGTTGTTGTACTGAATACTGTAGGTAATTGGAACACAATGGTAAGTGTTTGTGCATCTAAACACATGGAAACATAGAAAAGGTACAGTAAAAATACACTATTATAATCTTATGGGATCACCAATGTATATGTGGTCAGTCATTGAGGGAAATGTCTTTGTGTGGTATGTGATTGTAATTGCCAACATAGAACTGTATATCCAGTGAAAACATCCTCCATAAATGAAGGATGGAATAAAGCCATATCTGGGCAAACAAAACATGAGAACTTGATGTCAACAGACCTACGCTAGAATAAATAACTGCACTAGAGGAAATTACAGGTTTTCTGAAATGAGAAGGAAAATACTTTGAAATGGCAACACCAAAATACAGGAAGTAATGAATAAGATTGGGAAAGCTAAATAGGTGGGTAAACTAAATAAAGTTATTTAAGCCACAGTCCCTATTCTTATTTCATCAATTATTCCAGTAATGTTCATAGATAAGTTTTCTCCCCTTAAGTTCAGGATCCAGTTCAAGATTTCATAGTCATGTTTCTTTGGTCTTTTAAAAATTTGGCCTGGCACGGTGCTTCACGCCTGTAATCCCAGAACTTTATGAGGCCGAGGCGAGCCAATAACTTGAGGTCAGGAGTTCAAGACAAGCTGACCAACATGGTGAAGCCCCGCCTCTACTTAAAATACAAAATTTAGCCGGTGTGGTGGCACAAACCTGTGATCCCAGCTACTCAGGAGGCTGAGGCAGGAGAATCGCTTGATCCTAGGAGGCAGAGGTTGCAGTGAGCCAAGATCGCACCACTGCACTCCAGCCTGGGCAACAAAGCACGACTCCACCTTAAAAAAAAAAAAAAAAAAAAAAAAGAAGCAGTTTGTCTGCCTTTTAGAACGATGACATTTTAAAAAAATGTACAGGTGTATGGCTTTGTCGATTTGTCAAATGGCCCTTGGTGGGATCATCTGTTTAGTTATGATTAGATTCAGGTTATACATTTTTGGCAGGAATACTACATAAAGTGGTGTTCTGTTCATCTCTGTGCGTCTTATTACATGGCATGTGTTGTGATTTGTCCCTTTACTGGTGATGTTACTTAGGTTGTTTGGTTATGGTTGTGTTGCTAGATAATCCCAGTATAATGTTATGCTTTATTCCATTGTAACTAATAACTAATTTAATGGGGGGCACTTTGAGATAACTAAGGTATTCTTTTTATTATCAAAACTTAACTCCATGTTTTCTTTTTGCAAATGACCACAAAGTTAACAGTTTAAAACAACTCAGATTTGTTATTTTACAGTTCTATAGGTTCAGAGTCCAGTGGGCCTTGCTGGACCCTTCTCAGGGTATCACAAGATCAACAGCAAGATGGTAGCAAGACTAGGCTTCTTTCTGGAGAGTGTAGAAAAATCCATCCCTAAGCTCATTCAGGTTGTTGGCAAAATTCAGTTCCTTATAATGGTAGATCGGAGATCCTTCTTTCTCACTCACTATTGGCCAGGGCCCTCTCTCTCAGCCCTTTTCAGGTGTCCTCATTTCATCTTACATGATGCTCTCCATCTTCAAAACTGGCAACAGGACTTCAAGTCTCTCTCAAGCTTTGAAGCTCTCTGACTTAACTTTTTATTTGCTAATTCTGTTGCCCTCTGCTACCAGCTGAAGAAATTTTTCTGTTTTTAAGGATTTGTGTGATTAGACTAGATCCCCCTCCCTCTCATCTCCTCCTGATTATCTCTCGATTTTAAAATCAACTGTGCCATGTTACATAACACAGTTATGGGAATGATATGTCATCACATTGATAGGTTCTGGGGATTAGCGATGTAGAATCTTGTGGGCCATTCTTAGAAATTCTGTTTATCAGAGCATACATTTATGATTCTTAGCTGAATGATTTAGTACTTTGATGGGTTCAAAATGGTGATATTGTAATCTGTCATTCCTTCTGTGTTTTTTAGTTGATATATTATATTGTAAGGGAGGGGTTCATGTTCTAACCTATTCATTTATTTGTATTAGTATATACTTAAATTTTTTTCATGAATATTCTTTGTCATTGTTTATTTTGATGCTCAAATTATATCAGTTCTGGCTAGTAGGAGCACCGTCTGGATGGCTCCTGCTGACCTTTTTACAAGTCCTCATCATTTCTTCAACACATTCTGTCTTTTTGTCCCCTCAAAATCTTCAAGGCTTACGTTCCATTTTCTGTTCTCCAGCTCTAGAATCAGTTATTTTTTGCAGGAGTTTTGATTCCTTTTAGTGGGATATAGTATTTAGAAATCAAGATTAGGGTGTGTGATGTGCTCATTGCCACCAAGATGTCTTTGTTTCCAGGCTCTTTCAACAGAGAAAGCCAGTAATGTTTTACATTTTCATGAGCTGATGCTGATACTTTTAATTTTAATTCAATTCCACAGTATTCATTCTAGACTTCCGCTTTTCATATTTTTAACTTCTTTCTGTAACAGAAAGAAACCTGGTTCCTATTATCCCCAAATTTTTAATTTATTTTTATTTTTATTTTTTTGAGATGGAGTCTTACTCTGTCGCCCAGGCTGGAGTGCAGTGGTACCATCTCAGCTCACTGCATCCTCTGCCTCTTGGGTTCAAGCAATTCTCCTGTCTCAGCCTCCCAAGTAGCTGTGACTACAGGTGTGCACCGCCATGCCTAGCTAATCTTTGTATTTTTAGTAGAGATGAGGTTTTGCCATGTTTGCCAGGCTGGCCTGGAACGTCTGACCTCAGGTGATCCACACACCTCAGCCTCCCAAAGTGCTGGGATTACAGGCGTGAGCCACCACGCCTGGCCTATCCCTAATTTATTTGTATTCGTTTGTCTAGTCCTCATTGTACCCACAGTGTCAGAATTGTTATCCATACCATCACATTAAAGAAATGTAACTATAGTTCAGTATTTGTTTAAAGTTCTTTTTGTCTTTAGAATGAAGTTAAATTGTTGGAATCTTGTGTTCACTAGTTGAGGAACTCTTTCAGTAGTGGTATCTCCAACTGGATAAACAAATGTCACTTATAAATACCAATTAAATTCTGTGCAGCATACTGAAGGCTAGATATCAACAAAAAGTAGATGAACTGGAGGGGTGTCAACACATGGAAGAAGGAAATTCCAATGGCTGAATTCTCTATTGTTAATCCTTTTTGCGTCAGCCAAGGATCTACTTAGTTCTATCTGTGGCAGTTAAGACTTGGATAAAAATCTACAGTCTTATTGGATGTGAAATCAAGGAAAAAAATTTAGGGAGACCATAGCAGCTGTAATATGAGTAGAGAGATCCCACCTAGAAAAGAGCCACAGAGTGGGAACACCAGATTGCACAAAAACTCTGCCCATAGCTCTGGTCCAGCTGCCTAAGTGCAGCCCAGATTCCAGCTAGGCTGGTTAGGACTAAAAGAACAGAATAAAAGTTTTGAGTTGTTTGCTACTACAGGGTGGACAGGG
>NW_016108098.1:160389-166876 GCF_001604975.1 Cebus imitator | reverse complement strand
CTACCTCATCCTCCTAGTAACTGGGATTACAGGCACTCACCACCGTGCCTGGCTAATTTTTGTATTTTTAGTAGAGATGGAGTTTTACCATGTTGGCCAGGTTGGACTTGAACTGTTGACCTCAGGCAATCCGCTCGCCTCAGCCTTCCAAAGTGTTGGGATTACAGGCTTGAGCCACTGTGCTCGGCCAACTCTCTGTTTTAACAAAAGTGTCAGTTCTTTTGAGGAATCTAACAGAATGCAGTGTGTTCCCTGTATTTTTTGCAGTGTCCAGTGTCCAGTCTGAAACACTAGATAGATGAAGAAAGGAAATGTGACCCATGCTCAAAGGGAAAAGGGGTCAGTTAGAGACTGACTCACCTGTTGAAATTAGCAACAAGATTATTAAAGCAGTTATTATAGTCATACTTGAGTACAAAAAGGCAAATATGTTTATAATTTCAATGCAGAAGTAGAAACTGTAAAAAACCATTTTGAAATTCTAGAACTGAAAAATTTAATTTCTGAATAAATTATTAAGTTCCGAATAACAAATCATTGTACTTAACAAGACATGCAAGATAGCAGTAGAAGTGTCAGTGAATTTGATGGTTGACTAGTAGACCAATAGAACTAGTAGAAAACAGAAAACATTAAAAAGTATACAGAAAAACTTGCTCATTAAACCCTTTTTCCAAGAAACAACTATGAAACAGGATCATTATCAACCCAACACATGTAAAGAATAGGAATGTTTAAGCCATACTCAGGAAGAAAAGAAGTCAATAGGAACTCACTTGGCCTAATGTTTGTAGTTATCTGCATACTAATCTTGCACATACTTTGTGAAATTTTTACCTAAGTAGTTCAGGTTTGTGGGTGCTGTTATAAGTTCTTTTGTTTTAAAGTTTCAGATTCCATTTATTCATTGCAAGTGTAGAGAATTTCAGGGGACTTCTTGTTTCTTGAGACAGAGTTATGCTCTTGTTGCCCAGGCTGGAGTGCAGTGGTGCGATCTCAGTTCACTACAATCTCCATCTTCTGGGTTCAAGTGATTCTCGTGCCTCAGAGTCCTGAGTAGTTGGTATTATGGGCGCCTGCCACCACACCCAGCTAATTTTTGCATTTTTAGTAGAGATGGGGTTTCACCATGTGTCCAGGCTGGTCTTGAACTCCTGACTTCGGGTTATCTGCCCGCCTTGGCCTCTCCAAGTGCTGAGATTACAGGCGTGAGCCACCATACCCAGTCCAGTTTACTTTTTATGTTGACCTTGTATCCTGTGAACTTGCTGAACTTACTTGTTAGTTCTAAATAGTATTTTTCCCCCTCTTATAGTTTCTTTGGGATTTTCTACTTAGACAATTATGTCACCTGCAAATAGGGATAGTTTTATTTTTTCCCTTTCATCTCTATGCCTTTTAGTTTCTTTTCTTGCTTCATTATGTTAGCTAGGATTTTCTGTATTTTCCAGTATTACATTGAAGAATAACGATAATAGCAGACATTCTCTTAGTGTTACCAATTTTAGTGGGAAAATATTCGGTCTTTCACAATGATATATGTTTGTTGTATAGGTTTCCTGTGATTGCTCTTTGTCAAGTTGAGGAAGTTCCCCTCTATTCCTAGTTTGCTGAGAATTTTTTTAAACTTAAATTTCTATTTGTAATTATAAATTCATATGCATTTGTAACAACTAATATAGAGAGAGCTCTTAGGTACTTTGGCAATTTCCCCCAATGGTAATTTCATAAAACTAGAATATAGTATCACAACCAGGATATTGACATTGATACAATCTATTAATCTAATTAATATTTCTTCAGTTTTACTTGTGTGTGTGTGTGTGTGTGTGTGTGTGTGTGTGTGTGTGTGTGTGTATGTTGAATTTCTATACATTTTTTTTTTTACCTGGGTTGATTCATGTATCTGCCACCACAGTTGAGATACAGAATAGTTCCATCACCACAGGATTCCTCATCTTGGCATTTTATAATTGCACCCACTTCCCGCCCCCTGCCTCTGCCTATGCTTAACATCTGGCAACCACTAATCTGTCTTCCATTTTGAAAATTTTGTTATTTCAGATATGTTAAATAAATGAAGTCATGTAGTAAATCATCTTTTGGGGTTGGAGTGTTTTCACTTGGCATAATTCTGTGGAGATTCATTCAGGTTTTTGTATGTATCAACAGTCCTTTTAATTGCAGGGTAATATTTCATGGTATGGATGTACAGATTGAGTATCTTTAACGCCAAAATCAGAAATCTGAAATATTCCAAAATTGGAAACTTTTGAGTGCTGATGTGTCAGTCAAAGGAGAGGCTATTAAAGCAGTTGGGATTTTCAGATTAGGGATGCTGAATCTCTAATGTGAATAAACCAGTATAGTGCAAATATACTAGAATGTGAAGAATTCCGAAATTTGAAACACTTCTGGTCCCATGAATTTTAGGTTAGGGATACTCAACCTGTACCACAGTTTGTTTAACCGTTTACTTGTTAAAGCAAATCTGGGCTGATTCCTAATTTTTGGTGGTTACAATTAAAGCTGGTGGTGAACATTTACATACAAGTTTTTATATGAATTTATGTTTTCATTTCTTTGGAATAAATGCCAGGAGTGTATTTTGCAGTTCATATGATGGCTACACATTTATTTTTATTAAAGTAATTAATTTAAATTACATTTACGTTTCATTTTATTTTTGGTAGAGACAGAGTCTCACTATGTTGGCCAGGCTTGTTATGAACTCCTGACCTCAGGTAATCCTCCTTCCTTGTCCTCTGGAGGCCCTTTGATTACAGACATGAATCACTGTACCTGGCTTGTATTTTTTTTTTTTTTCCGACTCTATTGGACTCAATTAGTGCTTTTATTTATTCATATTTATTTATTTTAACTTTTATTTTAGGTTCAGGGGTACCTGTGAAGATTTGTTACATAGGTAAAGTAGCATCACTGGGATTTGTTTTAATAAAGGTGTTCAGTGTTTTATATATCAGCCAGGTACAATGGCTGATGCCTATAATCTAAATACTTCGGGAGGCCACAGTGGGAGGACCACTTGAGGCCAAGTCTGAAGCCAGCCCAGGCAACAGAGTCAGACCCCGTCTCTATAGAACATTAAAAAATTAGCTGGACATGGTGGCATGTGCCTGTAGTGTTAGCTACTCAAGAGGCTGAGGTAGGAGGATCACTTGAGCCCAGGAGTTTGAGGCTGCAGTGAGATGTAATTGCACCATTGCACTCCAGCCTGGGCAACAGAGCAATATCCTGTTTCTATTAAAAAAGAATTTATTACCCATTGAGTAAATGCAAATTAAAACCACAATGAGATACCATAAATATCAAATGGTTAAAATTTAAAAACAGTGTTAACACCAGTGTTGGCAAGGATATGGAGAAACTGGATCACTCATACGTTTCTGTGAAAATATAAAGAAACCTGCGTGAACAGACAGCTCACCAAAAAAGATGTACAGATGCAGATAAGCACCTGAAAATAGGCTCGGCTGGGTGCAGTAGCTCATACCTGTAATCCCAGCACTTTGGGAGGCAGAGGTGGGCGGATCAAGAGGTCAGGAGTTCAAGACCAGCCTGGCCAACATGGCGAAACCCCGTCTCTACTAAAAATACAAAAATTAGTCAGGCATGGCTACTCAGTGCCATGCCTGAGTACACGCCATCTGGAGAGGCTGCTGCCATCACATCAGCTGCAGCAGGGAGACATGGCCAGGATTGCATGATCTATGGAGTCAGTGGGAGCCGGGGACAAGCAGGAGCCTCACCCCTTCCAAGTTGGGGTGGGGGTTCCCTGAGTCCTGCTGCAGCTGCCCAAGCCATGGCTGTAGACCTGCGCGTTCCTGTGCTCTTGGGCTTTGGAGCAGGTGGGAGCCTCACCCTCCCAGGCGCAGCTGCCGCTGCCCAAACTGTGGCTGCAGTCGCAGGTCTCTCATTCCATGGACCAGGCAGGAGACCTCCTGGGTGCAGCTGCAGTTGCCCAAACTGTGGCTACAGACCTGGACCTTCTGCTCCACGGCGCAGGCAGGAGCTCCGTGTGCAGCTGCAGCCACCCAAACCATGGTGGCGGATCTGGTCCTCCTGCTTTATGGAGAAGGCTGGAGTTGTGCCCTCCTGGGCACAGCTATAGCTGCCCAAACTGTGGCTGTAGACCTGGGCCTCCTGCTTTACAGAGCAGGCAGGAGCCATGCCCCACTGGGTGCAGCTGTAGCCGCCCAAACCATGGCTGCAGACCCAGGCATTTCTGCACTCTTGGAGCCTGGGAAGGTCCCCTGTGCCCTTGCAGGCTTGGAAGTGCCTGCTCCTGCTGCCTGGTTTCTCCCTGCTGTTGGCACCTGCTCTGATCTCGGAGCAAAGTTGGGCCTGAGCCTGGGTGCTGTTGCAGCCTGACGGGGTGTGCACATGCTCTGGGCACTGCTAACATGCCACCTCCTGCTGCTTTGGCCCCCTCTCTGGACTTTGGGCACTAACAAACACAGGGAAGCCGAGGCAGGGCTGAGGGCAGCTCAGCTCTGGCCTGCAGGCACACACTCGCATCTACAGCTTGGGCACCATGAATGACAGCAGGAGGCAGGCAGGTTCCTGAGTGGAAAGTTGTGGGTCCCTGTTGAGGCCCCACCTTCAGGCCAGGGAAAGTGAAGGCTGTGGGTTGGGCTGCCAGTCTCATGGATCACAGTGGGAACTTGTGGTGCCTTTTCTGGGCCCGCCCATGGACCAATTGGTGCACACATCCTCTCTGCGGAGGCCCATAAAAGCCCCAGGCTCAGCCAGAACTGAGCAGATGTTAAGAAGACCAGCTGCAGGAGGAGCACCCCACTCTAGGGCCTCCTCTTTGTTGAGAGCTGCAGAGACAATGGTACAACCTTCCTGCAGAGAGGTACCACCCATTCTAGGACCTGCTCACTACTGAGAACTGCAGAGATGAAGGAGAGATGACGGGGAGATGATGGGATGACATGCCTGCAGAGAGGAGCTATCCACTCTCAGGCTTCCTCTCTCCTGCGAGCTATGCAGACGATGGGATGACCAGCTGCTGAGAGGAGCTACCCTCTCTGCTAATAGCTGAACACTTGTCGTAGTAACTTGCCTAGCAGAGAGGAACCTTCTCTGCTAGGAGCTGAACACTTATTGGAATACCCTGACTGTGGAAAGGAGCTGCCCCCTTCTGGTTTCCTTTGAGCTTTTCTATTGCTTAATAAAGCCTCTCTTCATCTTGTTCACTCTCCACTTGTCTGTGTACCTCATTCTTCTTGGTTGCAGGACAAGAACTTGGGAACTGCCAAATGGGGCTGAAAGAGCTGTAACACAAACAGGGTTGAGACGTGCCCCTTGCTAACCTTGTTGCAGGTGAAGAGAAGGAAAGAAGAGCTGCAGCCCTTTGAGGAGCCCAGACCTGGGAGCTCCCTGAGCCAGGGCTGTGACTGCCTCTTTGGGGCCCTGTGGTTCCTGGTGTCTCCAAACAGTTCTGGGTGTCACCATGTTCCCTGGTGCCAGCTGTGGATACTGCTTGTGGTGCTCCTGGTCCAGCTGCAGCCTCACAGAGAGCCAGCACCTATGCTGGCACCTGGAGCTGCATGCCCTACTGCCACCTCCAGCATGTTTGATTGTGCGGTGGCCAGACTCCATGCTTGCTCACATACCTCTTGCTGCTTCATGCAGTCTCCCTTGGTCAGTGTGGGATACAGGCCAGTAGCATGAGCCGAGCACAGCCAGCCAGGCCAGGTGGGTGGAATGAGCCCAGCAGGTCCGAGCAAAACTCTGGCACAGGTGCCACTGGCCACAGATGTTTCTGGCCAGAAAGGTAACACCCCAAAGATTCTGTAACATTGGCATCATAAGAATGATAAGTCTTGAAGCGTGGCCTGGTGACTGACTGAATTGTATACTTTAAATGGGTAAATTGTATGGTATGTAAATTGTATCTCAGTAAGGATATTTAATGTTTTATCACTGGTCAGGCATGATGACTCATGCCTGTAATTCCAGCACTTTGGGAGGCTGAGGTGGGAGGATTACTTGAGGCCAAGAATTTGAGACCAGCCTGGGCAACATAGCCAGACCGCATCTCTACAAAACATTTAAAAATTAGCCAGGTGTGGTGATGTGGGCCTGTAGTGCCAGCTAATCAGGATGCTGAGGCAGGAGGATCACTTGAGCCCAGGAGTTTGAGGCTGCAGTGGGCTATAATTGCACCAGTGCACTCCAGCCTGGACAATACAGTGAGACTCTGTCTCTAATAAAAAAAAAAAGTTGTCTTCTAATTCATGAACATGAAGTGGTTTTCCATTGATACAGATCTTTAATTTCTTTCAATAGTATTTTACAATTTTCAGAGTGTGTTTTATACTTATTTTTTTAAGCTTATTTCCTTCTAATTCTGTTATAATGAAATTCTTAATTTCGTTTTGAGATTGTTCATTGCAAATGTATAGACATACAATTGATTTTTCTTTATAGTTCTTGTATCCTTCAGTCTTCCTGAACT
>NW_016108098.1:145536-160259 GCF_001604975.1 Cebus imitator | reverse complement strand
GTTCACTGCAACCTTCTCCTCCTGGGCTCAAGCAATTCTCATGCCTCAGCCTCCCGAGTAGCTGGGATTATAGGCACCCGCCACCACACCTAGCTAATTTTTGTGATTTTAGTAGAGGTGGGGTTTTACTATGTTGACCAGACTGGTCTCGAACTCCTGACCTCTGTTGATTCGCCTGCCTCAGCCTCCCCAAGTGCTGGGATTACAGGTGTCAGCCACCACGTCCGACCCTCTAATAGGGCTAGTTTTATACCTTCCTTTTAAATCTTGATACCTTTTAATTATTTTTTTACATGCATGCTCTGAATAGAATCTGTAGTGCAAAGTTCAATAGAAATGGCCAGAGCTGATTTCCTTGTCTTGTTCTTGATCTTAAGGTGGAAAGCATTCAGTCTGTCACCACTAAGTATGATATTACCTACCTGTGAGTTTTTGTTGATTTTTGAATTTTATTTCTTCCTTAATTTAGTAGAAAAAAGACATTTTAAAAGAGCTGTTTTAGGTTCATAGCAAAATTGAGCAAAAAGTACAGTGAGTTCCCATATGCCCCTGCTTCCACACATACGTAGCATCTCCTACTATCAGCATTTCATAACAGTTGTACATTTGTTATATAACGTTGATGTGCCTACACTGGCATGTCATTATTACCCCAAATGCATAGTTTACGTTAAGGTTTACTCTTGGTGTTATACATTTTAAAGATTTTTGACAAATATATAATGACCTGGATTCACCATTGTAGTATCATACAGAATACCCTAAAAATCCCTTGTGCTGTGCCTGTTTCTTAATCCCTTTCTCCCCTGTGACCACTGGCAGCCACTGATCCTTTTACTTTCTCCATAATTTTGCCTTTTTCAGGTTGTCATAGTTGTAATCATATGTATGTAGCCTTTACAGACTGGCTTCTTTCACATAGTAATCTGCATTTGTTTCCTCCATGTCTCTTTGTAGCTTGATAGCTCATTTCCTTCTAGTGTTGAATAATATTCCATTGTCTGGGTGTACCACAGTTTGTTTATCCATTCATCTTCTGAAGGACATCTTGGTTGCTTCCAAGTTTTGGCAGTTATGAATAAAGCTGCTTATAAAGATGTTTATGTAAGTAAGTGAAGATGTTTGCATTAAATAAAGAGGTTTATAAACATCTCCATGCAGGTTTTTTTCTGGATATATGTTTTCAGTTTCTTCGGATAAATACCACGGCGTGTACTTGGGTATGGCACTGAGTAGCCATGCCTGGCTAATTTTTGTATTTTTAGTAGAGACGAGGTTTCGCCATGTTGGCCAGGCTGGTCTTGAACTCCTGACCTCTTGATGCGCCCACCTCTGCCTCCCAAAGTGCTGGGATTACAGGTATGAGCTACTGCACCCAGCTGAGCCTATTTTCAGGTGCTTATCTGCATCTGTACATCTTTTTTGGTGAGGTGTCTGTTCATGTAGGTTTCTGTTTTCCTTGTTTTAAAATCATGTTGTTTTATTATTGTTGAGTTTTAAGCATTCTTTGTATAGTTTGGATAATTGTCTTTTATCAGATGTGCAGTGTGTGAAGATTTTCTCCCAGTCTCTAGCCTGCCTTCTGATTTGAAGTTTTCTAATATTTTGTAGACTTTTACATCTATATTCATAAGTGATACTGTCCTGTAGTTTTCTCTATTTGTGATATCTTTTTTATACCAGGACAATACTGGTTTCATAAAATGAGTTGGGAAATGTTGCCTCCTTTTCTGTTTTTTAGAAGAGTTTGTGAAGAATTGGAATTAGTCCTTTTTTAAATGTTTGTTATAATTCAGTGGTGAGACCATTTAGGCTTTTTCTTTATGGGTAGTTTTTTTTTTTGTTGTTGTTAGTTGCTAATTTAATCTCATCAATTCTTACAGATTTAGTCATACCTGTTTCTTCTTGATTCAGCTTTAGTAGTTTGTGTTTTCAAATTTGTTCATTTCATGTAAGTTAATTAATTTTTTGGCACACAGTTGTTCATAGTATTCCTTTATAATCCTTTTATTTCAGTTAGGTTGGTAGTAATATCCTCTTTTTCATTTCTGATTATAGTAACTTGAGTTGTCTTGTTTCTTTTTTTTTCTTGGTCACTCTAGCCTAAAGTTTGTTCATCATTTCTACTCCTGCAAGTAAGTTGTTACACAGTCCCTAGCAGATTCCAACTTTCATGGCCACTGTCCTACTTGTTCATCTTTTTAAAGAATTAGTTTTTGGCCAGGTGCCTGTGGCTCACGCTTATAATCTCAGCACTTTGGGAGGCCAAGGTGGGCAGACCACTTGAACCCATGAGTTAGAGACCAGCCTGGGCAACATGATGAAACCTCATCTCTACAACAAATTAGCTGGGTGTGGTGGTGCACGCCTGTAGTCCCAGCTACCTGGAGGCTGAGAGGGGAGGATCACCTGAGCCCAGGAGGTTTAGGCTAAAGTGAACCATGATAGCACCTCTGTCCTCTAGTATGGACAATGGAGTGAAACCTTATCTTAAAAAAAAAAAAGGAAATGAAAAAAAAGAAAAGGAACTACTGTTTGGTTTCATTGATTTTTTTTTTTTCTATTGTTTTTCTATTTCCTTTTTTATTAGTTTCATGAATTTCTGCCCTAATCTTTATTATTTCCTTCTCCTTGCTTTTGGTTTAGTTTGCTCTTATTTTCTCAGTAGTTTATGGTGAAATGAAATATACTTTATTGATAGTATGTTTTTTTATTTTTAGTATAATATTGTAAATTTTCTTTTACTGGAAAATGTCTTGCAATACTTATGAACTACAGCAGGAAATGTTTTTATACCAAAGTAATCTCTATAGAGATTTAATGCTTTATAGGGAGGGGTTAATGTGTAAAAGGAGAGTGATTCTAGTGCAAAAGGAGAGTGCTTCTAGTGAAATAATTCTTCTAGGAATATTTTAATATGAGTGCTATGTTAACAATACTGCCAGACTTCGTAGTGTGAAAATGGGTTTATGGATTCATAGGTATTGAAGTTCTGTTTGATGATATATTTAAGAGATAAATAATGTTCTTTATTTCTTCTTTTTTAGATAAAATCAGTGGTTCTGGAAGTAGCTCTGATATGATGGAAAACAGCAAGGAAGAGGTAATGATAATTACTATTTTAAAGGTATTTGTTATTGTTAACCAACTAGAGGATATGTCTTTAGATTGCTCCTAGACACATGTACTGTTATGTGGCTAAGGATACTGATACCCAGTTGTCATTATGATACTTCAGTTTGGTTGTTTTCCAGTTTGAGAAGGTGTTCATTGTTTCTGTCACTGTGGTATACTTTAGCAGTTTACCTAAAGTCAGACAACTGAAGACTTCCAAGAGATGGATATTTAACTGTCTTTATATTGCCCCAGGGGTGTTTGAGGTGGACGTTACGGGCATGAACTCCATGGTTATGAAATCTCTCAAAACTTGGTATCCAGAGTCTACTAAGCATAATTATAGCAACTCATAACAAGGTCCTTTGCCTGATACACGGGCCTACAACTATGGTTTTGGGAATTTTTTCACCTACTGTAAAAAAATTGAATCCAGTAAAATATATTGATTATATTGGCAAAATGAGGGTAAGTTTAGTATGTCAAAGCAAGTTGTAGAGGTTACTTCATGCTGTATGTTAACATAGAGAAGAATGAAACATATTTAGATCTTTAAAACTCCCTACCTCTGTTGAGATTTGATTATTTCTACATCCTTGTTTTGTCTTTGTTGACTGGGGCCATGATCATCATACAGCAGTGTATCCCCCGCAGCATGCCACAGCAACCGTGTAAAAAACCAGAAATTTAATCTTCAGCCAAGGAAACCTGGAAGTAAATGAGAATTAGTTTTTATTTTTATTTTTGTTTTTTTGCATCTTTGTTCCTTATGAGGTAGGGAATTAGTTTTTGAAGTTTCTTTTAGAAAAATATTCTAGGCACATAAATAGCATCTCATTATATCACTGTATTGAAGTTCTTGCTATAGGGAAATAGTTAATTGTAGGGATGCTGTTTTGAGAGTTTTACTCACTTTTACATTTATGTCTCATATCTAGGGAACTAGCTCTTCAGAAAAATCCAAGTCTTCCGGATCTTCACGATCAAAGAGGTTGGTTGATGTTAAAGGAACAAAAAGTTACTTTCTTTTTCACCTTATTTTCTGTTTCTAAAACTGTATTTTTCTGAACTTATGTCAAGCACTATTCTGAGTTAACCATTCTATACAAATATACATGTTTAAAATGATTAGCATAATATAATGAATCCCTTTGTATCACCTGGTTTCAACAATTATTAATTCATTCCAACTTTGAATTTTAAAGGAGATTTTAGGATTTATTACGTATTAGTGGTCCTTGCAATATGCAGTTTACTTCATTAGACATATATATGTCGTTGAAAAAGGAGAATATAATTGTTGAATGCCTGATGAGGCAATGGGTTTTTCAGGGTTATATGAAATTGTCTAGGATGGGGAGTTAGATAGTCATCACAGTTGTAAGTTATAAGGAGAACAAAGAGTGGTTAAAAAAAACACTTTTTTGCCGGGCGCGGTGGCTCAAGCCTGTAATCCCAGCACTTTGGGAGGCCGAGGCGGGTGGATCACGAGGTCAAGAGATCGAGACCATCCTGGTTAACACAGTGAAACCCCGTCTCTACTAAAAATACAAAAAATTAGCTGGGCATGGTGGCGTGTGCTTGTAATCCCAGCTACTCAGGAGGCTGAGGCAGGAGAATTGCCTGAACCCAGGAGGCGGAGGTTGCGGTGAGCCGAGATTGCGCCATTGCACTCTAGCCTGGGTAACAAGAGCGAAACTCCGTCCCAAAAAAAAAAAAAAACAAAAAAAAAAAAACACTTTTTTGTGCTAAATTGTCAAGTCATACATAAAACCAGAAACTACTTTCTAACATTAATATAGTGCCCAATATACTATGCAGTATAATTCTTACTAGAAGTTTGCAGCTTAGTCTATTGGACTTTTGTTGTTTCTAACCAGTGGGAATGTCTCTTAAAAACCAAGCTTGCTTGTTGTTAATTTATTCTCTAAAGTAGTGATTCTTAAAGAAGAGTGTGTTCCAAGATATCCCCGTTAGCTTTTTCAGAATGTATATGCCTTGGTGCTACTCTAGACCTACTGAATCATAATATTCAGTGATAGGGTGTAGACATACATGCTTCCCTAGTTGATACTGATGTGCATCCTGGTAGAGACCCACTGCTCAGTTACAACATGTTATTTATGTTCTTTGGGTATTGTTCCAGTTGTCAGAAATGTTTATAATTCTGTGAACTTAATTCTTTCTTAGGAAACCTTCAATTGTAACAAAGTATGTAGAATCAGATGATGAAAAACCTTTGGATGATGAAACTGTACATGAAGATGCATCTAATGAAAATTCAGAAAATGATATTACTATGCAAAGCTTGCCAAAAGGTAATGTGTGTTAATTTTTCATATGAAGTTAAGTTGAAATGAATTTTTAAATACAATTTTTATACAATTGGAACTTGATTATTGTTATATATGTACAAAAGACCAAACATGGCATTTTCCTAGTGGTTGTCTGGAAAAATTATTTGTGTGCCAGTGATAATGTGTGTTATTGAAGTTAAAATTTTGGAATATTCAGTTAGTTTTGAAAAGAATAAAATCTAATTTTTTTTCCTGTGAGTTTTAGAAAAGGGGCTTTGGTTTCCAAATTATACTTCAATGTGTAAGCAGGTTTAAAAATTTGGTATGTTAGGTGTTGGTTCAATAAATGTTAATGTGCTTGCTTTATACAAAAATGTAATGACTGTTCCTGAAAACTTAAACAAAAATCATTTACAGTCTAGTTTAGTCTTACTGCATTCTTAAATTCCCTAACGCTAAAAGCCGAATTTAACTATCATAGATTTAGGTGTATTTCTTACTGTTATCTCTTTTAAAAAACTTTGTCACATACATCTCATCAGTTGAAGTTTTAACCATAAAATCTTGTTAATAAGATTGGGGAAAAAGCCAAATGAGTATCATGTACTCTTATAGCTCACGTCTGAGAGCAATATGATTGGATGATGAGAATGACAGGGGACATTGTTCAAAGAGTCAAATTTTAGATTTTTTTTCTTTGTTAAATAATACGTTTTAGTCTCTTGGCACATTTTTCAAATTCATTCTCATAGATCTTTTATAGTGAGTGCTTATTAAACCTTGTTCCCTGTCTATGTTTTTATGACACATTTTCAAATTATGGTAGTTTAAAAAATATGGTAGGTAGGAGGGTTGGAACTTTCTTTGACTAGGATAAATTAGGACTTACAAAAGGTGATAAATGAAATGAGGAAGGGAAATTAATGGAAGAAGAGAGATAGGGGCCTACCATTTGCTAGCTTTGCAAACCATGTATGACAATGTTGTATAATGGTTTTGGTGGCCAAGGGCAGAAATAACTAACATGGGAGTCTAAGTCCCATTAGGCAGTGATTTACTTTGGATTTTTACATTCTCAGTGGTTGTTACTGGAAGTGTTTATGATGTAAGAACTAGGATTTCAAACCTTTGTTTTAATGGTACTGTGGAAGAAGGTTAGCATATAATGTTACTAATCTGAACTATACCTAATTCTGACAGACCAAAACAAAAACAGACCCATTTCATGAGGTTAAATTTGGGTGTTTATATTATTGTTGTAATATTTATTGAGTATGTATAGGTAGCAGGCTCTTACAGAATTAACTCCTTTAATCCTCAAAGCAACACTGTAAGTTAGTTATTATTTTGCTTGTATAGCTAAAGGAACAAATTTAGAACCCAAGGAACTTTTTCAGCTTTAAATTGAGAAGCTAAGATTTCAACCCAAGTCTGCTTGAATCCAAAGCTAGTGAGTGCTCCTTCACTCTGCTGTGTTGCTTACAATTCTCCCTAGAATAATCTCTAGGAAGAATTAAGTTATTATTTTTTTTTGTTGTTAATTTATAATCTGTAGTTCTTTTCAAATGCTGGGGCTTCCCTGAAAGTATATATATGCAGTGATTGCTGTGAATAGTTTTTTTGGTGGGGATTATTTAATTTTACTACAATCTGTAAAATCCCAATCATCTGTGTCCTCTACCCCCACCCTTTCAGAGATTCAGAAACTCATTTACCAACTGGATGCTATAACTTGTCAAAATTTGTTGAGTAACTTGTTGCAGAGAAAGCCCCTGGCAACTACCTGCTTTTTCTTCCATAATTGTTGCCAATGATAGTCAATTACTAAGCCCAGTGATATAGGTAAACATTCAGACCTAAACCCTTATTACTGTGCCTGTCTTATTTGCTCTTGAGAGAACTAATAAAAAATTGACAACCTCTCTCCTCAGTTCACATGTTTTATAGTTAAGGAAGGACATTCTTTCTAAAATATTTCCGTAGGCATCAACAAATGATCTCATTCTACAATTTATTGTTAGGGTACTTCAGCTTAAGTATCTTAACCTGTTAAAGCTCTTTACGGACTTTACAGAGTAGTGAAGCTTTGACATACCAGTAGGGAGATGCTGCAGAATAGGTAGAGGAGTAGTAGAATGAACTTCATTTCCCCACCAATGTCCCTCCCTTGCAATATAAAATAACCCTTACAAATCTTTCTGAGTTTGTGATTTGCATTATGAGAATAGGATGTCTTTTAAAAATTTTTCCCTCTGAACCACGTTTTATAAATTCTTTATGGAACTTAGGATAACTTCATATTCATAACAGCTTTTGTGATAGGCACTACAAAAATTCAGAACTGGGTTGAGGCTTTCTATTTGATTCACACATTTCTTTTGTAATCACTTCATAATACCTCCCTTTCCTGTTTTTATGAACTATATTTCAACAAATAAACTGATTGTTGACACCTGGCCCTTTTACTATTTCCCTGTTTTATTTACTTTTGTGAGGTCCTTATACCAATATCTAAAGCTTGAAAGAAACAAACTATGTACCAGCAATGTTGGCTTTATCTGAACTGAAGTCTTGCACTTCACTTGCACATTTAATATGTGTAATGATTTTTTAAATGAAATCATTCTAGGTACAGTGATTGTACAGCCAGAGCCAGTGCTGAATGAAGACAAAGATGATTTTAAAGGGCCTGAATTTAGAAGCAGAAGTAAAATGAAAACTGAAAATCTCAAAAAACGCGGAGGTAAATACAAGTGAAAATGAAACATGAATTTAAATTGCTGTTTATGACCATATTGGAAAATCTGATGTGCTTACTAAAAATACCTCCACTTTTCTGCCTTTTGTTTATTAAAAGCACTACTTAAAAATAACTTCTGTTTCTCTCTGAGCTCTGAAGCAGAAAAGGTTAAACACCATTTATGAAAACACCTTTGCCTTCAGTGGCTATTAAGTTAACTCAAGAAGCTTAGCATTTCCTTCTTCCACATATTCTATAATACATATATGCCACAATACTATGTGTCCCCCCCCCACAACCTTAAAAGAATTTTAGATTCATGCAAAATCTTGTCTGTGGCCTGTAGGTAACTTTATATATATTTAGAGTTGCATAGAGTGACATACGTTTTCGTTAGTATTAGATGGGGTGCTTATTATAAATGCAAGTCCCTTGACTCCACTCCTCACAAATTTGAATTTCTGTTGATGAGGTCAAGAAAGTGCCCCAGTTTGTTCCTATGTACACTGAAGTTTCAGATCCATTAATCTAAGAATAGGAACGTGGAGATAAGTAGGAAGGAGAAGCGAGCTAGAGCTGATTAACCGTCCCTCTGTCTGCCTGAGGCACCTCTCCCTTTATCTGTCTATCCTCTCTTAAACACACAAACGGTGGGGAGTGGTGGCTCATACCTGTAATACTAGCACTTTAGGAGGCCAAGGAAGGAGAATTATTTGGGTCCTGGAGTTTGAGACCAGCTTGGGGAATATGGTGAGACCCCATATCTACAAAAAATAAAAATATTAGCTGGGCATGGTGGCGCATGCCTGTAGTTCTAGCTTCTCTGGAGGCTGAGGTGGGAGGATCGCTTGAGCCCAGGTGATCGAGGCTGCAGTGAGCCGTGATTGCACCAGTCTCTGCAGCCTGGATGACAGAGTGAGACCCTGTCTCAAAAAAGTTAACAAACACACATGCACACAGAGTAATATTGGCTAACCATTTATAAAAAGTTTGTATCAGAAAGATTCATTTAGAAATGTATAATTGTGGACTATGTGTCTCATTTGTTTGTGTGCAATTTTTAAATAGTGCCTATATATATTTTGGGACAGCTTAATAGAGCCAGAATTCGTAACTATAAAAGGAATGAATCTCCAAATAATAGAACATGACACTAAATTTCTAAGTAGAAATGTAATGAAAGCATATCCATTTAATATTGATCAGATTATATAATTTTGAAATTATAGTGAAGTTCTTATATTGGTGAAATTTTGTGTGGATTTTTATTTTAATGCTATGATTATCTTGCTGGAACCAGTAAAATATATCTATACTTATATATATTTATTTTCAGATTAAATATTTTGTAAGGTTGTTGGCAAAAATAAAGGAAATATCATTTAGTCTTGTTTACAAAGGGGCAGTCAGCTCCTTTTGAGCATAAGGAATCTTTCTGAGACTCTAGTTCACAGTAGGGAAACTGCCATTGCAGCAACAGAGCTCATTAAAACCAAGGTAGTAGTCTTAAAATTTAAGAGAATCACAAATTAGAAAGTGATGGTAAAGATTAGTAGTAAGAGTTTCTTTCCTCTGATCATAGGTTCTCTAGAGAAGACAAATAACTAAGTTTTCTGTATTGTGTACAGTTGGTGTACACAGTGTCCAAATTGTTTTTTTTTGGGGAAGGGACTCTGGAAAAGTCAGTGTCTGAAATGTGGATAAGGGCTGAAAGGAGAATAAAAGAACCACTGTTGTTGACGAGGGTATTCCAAGTGCCACTTTAGTATGCTGCTGGCATTTGGTCTCAGCTGATAAGTTTCAGGAACATTTTATTGAATGTTCTCTGTGGGAATGTTTTGTTATCATGCTTAAGGGAATACATACATTTATAGCCATCAGTAGCACTTAAATCTTTCGTGTTTATTTTCATCTTAATGATTTGATGCTTTTTTAATCTGTCAGAAATCACACAGGAAATTTAATACTAGGTTTACTTTCTATACACACGCATGTATATATAGATAGAGAGAGAGAGAGATAGATAGATAGATAAACTGGTGATCTGAAATACTGAATTGCTGTAGTTAATATTTAAACTTTCTAAGAAAGGTAGTTCCAAAATTGAAGCCTAACTTAGGAAACTGTCAAGAATGTAAACTTTATATATAAAGTCTTATATTGATTTGGAACAGTATTATAACACAAAGATATGGCTAAAGTGACCGTTTCAGGAGCTGCTGTTTTTAAACACTTTTTAGTATCATACCTTATTTTGACATTCTCTTCCCAGTTTAATTGTTAGAAAGTGTATTTTACACCTAACTTTTTTACATGACACAATAATTTTGTTCTCTTTTTAAAACCATTAAAACATATTGAGCTCAGAAATGAAAATGCCTCTTTTCCATTTGTACCTTTGTTACAATTTTAAATATATTTCATAACTAAAAATAAAAAAATTAAACATGTGTACAGCAACAAGTACATAAAGTAACATTTCAACATTTTACCATATTTGCTTCAGATCTCACTTAAGTAAAATATTGGTTCAGTCCTACTCTCATCCATTTCCCCTTCTTCCCACCCCACAGGTAATGATTATCTTGAAGTTTTATGCATGTGCATGTGTGTGCATGTTTTTCCATGTTTTTTATATATGTATTCATAAAACATTTTTCATTTAAAAATATACAAAATACTATGCTGTATATCATTTGGGAACGTTTCTCATTTAACATTGTTTTTGAATTGTATTCATGTCAGTAAATGTACATCTAGTTTGTTTATTTTTCATGGCTCTATATTATGTTGTATTAATAAGCCACTATTCATTTCCCACATAGGAAGTTATTCCCAATTTTTTATTTTGCAATTTTCTGATAAGTGCTGTGGTGAATATCCTTATATTTGATTCCTTGTGCACGTGTAGGAGAAATTCTCCAAAGAATTACCTAGTTTTGTTTAATTCTTGAGTGTTATATGCACAAAAGCACATAGAAGATGCTTAGTATTACTTAACATTGGATGAACATTCAGATTCCACCTTTTATTTATTTTGTTAGTTTATCTGAATGAAATTATTATTTGAAATGAAAAAGTATGTTGTGGTGTATTTGTTTTTCTTAAATACAGAATATATGAATACCCAACATCAAACTGGTGTTTGTAAGTAATGTGATTATAATATATTAGGCCTGTAATCCCCGCTGTTGGTAGGTTGAGGTGGGAGGTTTGCTTGAGCTCAGGTGTTTGAGGCTACAGTGACTTATGATTGTGCCATTGTACCCTAGTCTGGGTGATGGAGTGAGACGCCCATCTTTAAAATTAAAAAAAAATAAATAAAAATATTAGCAACATATATAGTAAACCTTCAAGGTTACTTTTATCTTCTGAAAAAGTATGATGGTGTTCTCATACCTTAAATTTTTTAGCTTCTGGCTAGGTGTGGTGGCTCACACCTGTAATCCCAGCACTTTGGGAGGCTGAGGCCAGAGGATTGCTTGAGCCCAAGAGTTGGAGACCAGCCTGGGCCACACAGTGAGAACCAGTCTCTACAAAAAATTAACCAAGTGTGGTGGTGTGTGCCTATAGTCCTGGCTATCAGGAGGCTGAGGTAGGAGGATTGCCTGAGCCTGGGAGGTTGAGGCTCAGTGAGCTGAATTTGCACCACTGTACTCCAGCCTTGGTGACAGTGAGAATCTGTCTGTTAAATGTTTTTTTTAAAGCTTCTACAAATTAAAAATATTCCTGATAATATTTGGGTCCATGGTGCTTTGGACCTTAAGCCTAACAAAAACACAAAAGAGAAAATTAAAAGGGTGATAAATGTATGTGATGTTTTGTCTTTTATTTAAGGATGGAGCCAATTTGTTTTTTAGCCTTTTTTTTTTAGATTTGTGAATGTAAGCATTTTCAGTGGCTTCTTTTTAATTATAATCTACCATCTTATTTTGATCAAGGTCTTGGTTGCACATCAAGATCATCTTTGAAACTTTAAGAAAATGTCTGAGAGATTTTAATTCCATGGTTTAGGGGGTGGGAATGGCTGTTTTTATAAAGATTCTTCAGATGACAATGTTTAACTCAGGGTGTGAAGCACTGCCTTAGCAGAACTAGAGATAAGAGCGAGGCCAGAGAGGTTTCTTCTTAGTCTTTTCTGCATAAGATATCATTGATCTGTTTTTTAGGAGATAGTACAGAATGGGACTCTTACCTTTTACCCCTAATCGTTCTGATGTTTTGCTGCAAAAATAGATATACCTGCAATGTCTTATTTGTCCTTATTTGGAAACAGTAGACAGTGTTGGTATGGATAGTGGAGTACATATAGAAAAAAAACACAGGTTAATGACAATTATGGTTAGTGTTGAAGTAAATATTAGGAAGGAAATTGGTAATAACATAAAACTACCAAGTTTTTACATGCCATATTGATAGGATCTGTGCAGACAATTCCACTTTGAGAGTAAAAACCTTTATGGCATAATTAAGTATAGCATTGCAAAATAATCTGTTCCATATATTTTACTTCCCCATTCTGTAAGCACTGATAACTTAATTTATTTGCAAAGCAATAATGAAATAAAAAAGAGCTCTTGGCCCCTAGTTTTAGAACCCCTTTATGGAGTCTCTTAATGTTATATTGAGTTGTAAGAAATGGCATTTGCATCTGTAAAAGGAAACAATTAGAATTTGTAAGTTGGAATTTGCCAAAGTTGTCATGTGTTGAGTAAGTTGATAAAATATTAACCTTTTTTACTTGTGTCCAAGATGCCATTTTTTGAAGGATTTTGAGGTATTTAATTTCCAATACAAAAGTTACAAAATGCTGACTAAAGCAAATATCTTTTTCTGTGTGTAAATGTGTGAATAATAGTCACTCCTTTCTCCTAGAAGATGGGCTTCATGGGATTGTGAGCTGCACTGCTTGTGGACAACAGGTCAACCATTTTCAAAAAGATTCCATTTATAGACACCCTTCATTGCAAGTTCTTATTTGTAAGGTATGTATGATCTATTGATAATTCATACCACAAATATTTGAATGCTTACCATATACCAGGCCTTTGAGGGCATAGTCTTGAAGAAAGATGGAAATGGTGTCTGCCCTTAGAGGACTTCTATTGTAGTGGGGAAGATAGACATACAAAGCCTAAGTGCCATGATAGGGGAGATACTGTGATTATGGGAGCACACAGGAAGCCTGTGTAAATAGGACTTCGGTCGGATGGCTTTCTAGTGGAAAGCTGATATGTGAAATATGAATAAGAATTAGCCTGGTAAGTGAGATTGGTTCAGCATGTTTGGGGAAGTGGCAACGTGGTATTCGAATACTGGTAGTTGAGGGAGAGCATGGTGTGTTTGAAAATCTCAGAAGTGGATATGTGTAAATGTTTGTGTTTTATAATCTTTCCTCTTATATAACCTACTTCCCCAAATCTAAGCTTTCTATGTGGAGCAGGATTTTGATGTAACTTGGAGATAATAGAATTAAAAATGTTTTTTATGTGTTGATTATAGTTTTAACTGTCTGTGCCACTTTTTTGTTAGTAATACCTTGGAGTTAATTTTTAATATCTATAAATGTGGGTCTGGCATGGTGGCTCACACCTGTAATCCCAGCACTTTGGGAGGCTGAGGCGGGTGGATCACCTGAGGTCAGGAGTTTGAGACAAGCCTGGCTAACGTGGTGAAACTCCATCTCTACTAAAAATAATAAAAAGAAAATTAGCCAGGTGTGGTGGCGGGTGCCTGTAATCCTAGCTACTCAGGAGGCTGAGGCAGAAGAGTTGCTTGAACCTGGGAGGTGGAGGTTGCAGTGAGTCAAGATTGCGCCATTGCAGTCCAGCCTGGGCAACAAGAGCAAAACTTAATCCTATGTTAGTTTCCCAGTAAAAAGCTACCTTTGAAATGCAGTGGCAGGCCATGTTTTCCTTGGAGTTCTAGTTCTAGCTCTTTCTTGCATGAATTTTTGATCAATTCAGACATGCTTAAATGAACTAAACTTACTTTTTCCTTTAGCAATTTATATCCCTTCTTTCCTTGAATTCAGTTCAGCCAGGGGCCTGTGAAGGGTATGTATTAGAGAGCTTCGTTTTAAGTTGTGACAGCAGAATCTCATATTGTTGGATTTGTGACATATATTTTCCTTTCTGTTTTCTTATCTATATGATTGTCTTTTTTCAAGAACCAGTCTTTTGAGCCTAGGCCATTTCACTAATTAGTAGTTTGTATCAGTGAGCACCTTACTTTCCTTTTCTGCAGTCCCACTGGAAAGACTTTGAAGTCAGTCAAACTTGGATTTGAATAATAGCTTTGATTCTTACTGGTTGTATGACTTTAGATTTATTTACATATTAATGAAAGTTAGCCTTTTCTCTCTCATAATACGTCCTGCCTTGCATCGTAGGTACTTTGAGATTTAAAGAAAATACAGATTAATTGTTTAGCTATATACATAGTAGCTGTTTGTATGTCGTGGCTATCAAAATTACTAAGTACCCATATCTAATAAATTTTTATGTAGAGCTTTAGTAGCTAGTTGTATGAGACCAGAAATTAGCTTTACTAAAATCTTTTATAAACTTTTT
>NW_016108098.1:137119-145380 GCF_001604975.1 Cebus imitator | reverse complement strand
CATGTGGCTAATTTTTGTATTTTTAGTAGAGACAGGGTTTTACCCTGTTGACCAGGCTGGTCTTGAACTCCTGACCTCGAGTGATCCACCCACCTCAGCCTCCCGAAGTGCTGGGATTAGAAGTATGAACCACCACGCCCAGGGAGAAGTCTTTTATAAACTTTTAAATAAGGAACAGTGGTACTTGATTGTATGGAAGTCTATTTCAAGGCATTAATTCTTGAGATAGTTGGATGTCTGGAAAATACAGACATTGGGTAGTTGGTAGTGCAGGGTTTTTGTTTTTGTTTTTGTTTTTGTTTTTGAGATGGAATCTCACTTTGTTGCCCAGGCTGGAGTGTAATGGTATGATCTCTGCTCACTGCAACCTCTGCCTCCTGGTTCAAGTGATTCTCCTGCCTCAGCCTCCTGAGTAGCTGGGATTACAGGTGCCTGTCACCACACCTGGCTGATTTTTGTATTTTTAGTAGAGAAGAGGTTTCACCATGTTGGCCAGCCTGGTCTTGAACTCCTGATCTCAGGTGATCCACCCACCCCAGCCTCCCAAAGTGCTGAGATTATAGGCATGAGCCACCGCGCCCAGCTGGGGTAGTGCAGTGTTTTTACTTTGAGTCTCTGAAACATGCACACATACTCCCTTTAAAAAAAAAAATTTATCTTTAAAATTTTTGTGGGTACATTGTAGGTATATATATTTATGTGGTACATGAGATGTTTTAATATGAGCATGCAATGTAAAATAAGCACATCATGGAGGATGGGGTATTCATCCCCTCAAGCATTTATCCTTTGAGTTACAAGCAGTCTAATTGTATTCTTTAAGTTATTTAAAAAATGTATAATTAAGTTGGTATTGACTGTAGACACCCTATCGTGCTAGTAGGTCCTGTTCTTTGTATTTTTTTGGTACCCATTAACTTTCCCCACCTCCTCCCTAGCCAGCCCCTCACTACCTTTTCCAGCTTCTTGTAACCATCCTTTGTGGCATCCTTCATAAGTTCATCCATGAGTTCAGTTGTTTTGATTTTTAGATACCATAAATAAGTGACAGCATGCGATCTTTGTACTTCTGTGCCTGGCTTATTTCACTTAACATGATGATCTCCAGTTCCATTCATGTTGTTGCAAATGACAGGATCTCATTTTTTTAAATGGCTGAATAGTACATTATTGTATATGCGTACCACATTTTATTTCTTTATCTGTTGATGGGCAGTTAGGTTGCGTCCGAATCTTGGCTATTGTAGATGGTAGCCCAACAATCATAGGAGTGCCTGTATCTCTTCAGTATACTGATTTTCTTTCTTTCGTGTATATATCCAGCCGTGGGATTGCTGGATCATATGGTATCTCAATTTTTAGTTTTTTGAGGAATCTCCAAACTGTTTTCTATAGTGGTTGTACTGATTTACATTCCCACCAACGGTGTACAAGGGTTCCCTTTTCTTCATATCCTTGCCAGCATTTGTTATTGCCTGTTGTTTGGTTATAAACTGTTTTAACTGGGGTGAGATGATAATCTAATTATAGTTTTGATTAACATTTCTCTGATAATCAGCGATGGTGAGCAGCTTTTCATATGCCTGTTTATCATATGTATGTCTTCTCTGGAGAAATGTCCAATCTAATCTTTTGCCCATTTTTTGATTGGATTATTTGAATTTTTTCTTATAGAGTTGTTGGAGCTCCTTATATATTGTGGTTATTAATCCATTCTCAGATGGGTACTTTGCAAAATGTTTTCCCATTTTGTGGGTTGTCTCTTCATTTTGTTGAGTGTATCCTTTGCTATGCAGAAGCTTTTTAACCTGATGTGTTTCCATTTGTCCATTTTTGCTTTGGTTGCCCGAGCTTGTTTCGTATTGTTCAATAAATCTTTGCCCATACCAGTGTTCTGGAGATTTTTCTCAGTGTTTTTAATTACTTAAAAAAAAAAGTTTTTGTCCTTTATGAATGTTACCAATTTTGAATAAAATTTCCCCTTCCTCTTTTCTTTTAATAGAATTGCTTTAAGTATTACATGAGTGATGATATTAGCCGTGACTCGGATGGAATGGATGAACAATGTAGGTAGGTAATATAGATGAGCTAACATTCAGTGTTACCTACTTTTGGGAGGAATTGTTACATAATCTTTGATGAGGTTTGTCTTTCATAGTATCATCATTGATGTCTTTAATGAAAAGTTGTTCTTTTCCATAAACCCTAGGTTTGTGTCTAGTTTAAGTTTCTAATAAAGAATAAGCAGAGGACCTAAATTACTACTAAAATTACTGGCAGTAAAATTTAAATTGCATTGTAATGAAGAGATTTAAAATAAGTTTTGTTGGGAATTTTTATTTTTTTACCTATCTTTTCAGTTTCCTAAAAGAAGGGAATAATGTTTTAATCTTTAAAACATTTCAGATGGTGTGCGGAAGGTGGAAACTTGATTTGTTGTGACTTTTGCCATAATGCTTTCTGCAAGAAATGCATTCTACGCAACCTTGGTCGAAAGGAGTTGTCCACAATTATGGATGAAAACAACCAATGGTATTGCTACATTTGTCACCCAGAGCCTTTGTTGGACTTAGTCACTGCATGTAACAGCGTATTTGAGAATTTAGAACAGTTGTTGCAACAAAATAAGAAGAAGATAAAAGTTGACAGTGAAAAGAGTAATAAAGTATATGAACATACATCCCGATTTTCTCCAAAGAAGAATAGTTCAAATTGTAATGGAGAAGAAAAGAAATTAGATGATTCCTGTTCTGGCTCTGTAACCTACTCTTATGCAGCACTAATTGTGCCCAAAGAGATGATTAAGAGGGCAAAAAAACTGATTGAGACCACAGCCAACATGAACTCCAGTTATGTTAAATTTTTAAAGCAGGCAACAGATAATTCAGAAATCGGTTCTGTTACAAAGTTACGTCAGCTTAAGGCTTTTAAGTCTGTGTTGGCTGATATTAAGAAGGCTCATCTTGCTTTGGAAGAAGACTTAAATTCAGAGTTTCAAGTGTTGGAGACTGTAAACAAAGAGAAAAATACCAAAGAGCATAAAGTCATAGATGCTAAGTTTGAAACAAAAGCAAGAAAAGGAGAAAAACCTTATGCATTAGAAAGGAAGGATATTTCAAAGTCAGAAGCTAAACTTTCAAGAAAACAGGTAGATAGTGAGCACATGGATCGGAATGTTCCAACAGAGGAACAAAGAGCAAATAAAAACATCAGTGGTGAACATAAGAAATCTGATAGAAAAGAAGAACCTCAGTATGAACCTGCCAACACTTCTGAAGACTTAGACATGGATATTGTGTCTGTTCCTTCCTCAGTTCCAGAAGACATTTTTGAGAATCTTGAAACTGCTATGGAAGTTCAGAATTCAGTTGATCATCAAGGGGATGGCAGCAGTGGAACTGAACAAGAACAGGAGAGTTCATCTGTAAAATTAAATGTTTCTTCAAAATACAACAGAGGAGGTATTAAATCAAAAAGTACAGCTAAAGTAACAAAAGAATTATTTGTTAAACTCACCCCTGTTTCCCTTTCTAATTCCCCAATTAAAGGTGCTGATTGTCAGGAAGTTCCACAAGATAAAGATGGCTATAAAAGTTGTGGTCTGAACCCCAAGTTAGAGAAATGTGGACTTGGACAGGAAAGCAGTGATAATGAGCATTTGGTTGAAAACGAAGTTTTATTACTTTCAGAGGAATCTGATCTTCGAAGATCTCCACGTGTAAAGACTACACCCTTGAGACGACAGACAGAAACCAACGCCGTAACATCTAATTCAGATGAAGAATGTAATGAAACAATTAAGGAGAATCAAAAACTATCAGTTCCAATGAGAAAAAAGGATAAGCGGAATTCTTCTGACAGTGCTATAGATAATCCTAAACCTAATAAATTACCAAAATCTAAGCAATCAGAGACTGTGGATCAAAATTCAGATTCTGATGAAATGCTAACAATCCTCAAAGAGGTAAGCAGGATGAGTCACAGTTCTTCTTCAGATACTGATATTAATGAAATTCATACAAATCATAAGACTTTGTATGAGTTAAAGACTCAGGCGGGAAAAGATGATAAAGGAAAAAGGAAACGAAAAAGTTCTACATCTGGCTCAGATTTTGATATTAAAAAAGGCAAATCAGCCAAGAGCTGTATAATTTCTAAAAAGAAACGACAAACCCAATCTGAGTCTTCTAATTATGACTCAGAATTAGAAAAAGAGATAAAGAGCATGAGTAAAATCAGTGCTGCCAGAAACACCAAAAAAAGAATTCAAAATACAAAAGATTTTGACTCTTCTGAAGATGAAAAACACAGCAAAAAAGGAATGGATAATCAAGGGCACAAAAGTTTGAAGACCTTGCAAGAAGGATCATCTGATGATGCTGAAAGGAAACAAGAAAGAGAGAATTTTTCTTCAGCAGAAGGCACAATTGATAAAGACACGACTGTCATGGGATTGAGAGATCGACTTCCTAAGAAGCAGCAAGCAAGTGCTTCCTCTGATAGTGTCATTAAGCTTTCTGGGAAAGAGGAGAGTTTCAATTCTTTGGAAGTCAAAAAGGTTCCTGAAGCTAAAGAAAAGAGCAAGCATCTCAAAACCAAAACATGTAAAAAAGTACAGGATGGCTTATCTGATATTGCTGAGAAATTCCTAAAGAAAGAGCAGAGTGATGAAACTTCTGAAGAGGATAAAAAGCATAGCAGAAAGGAAACTGAAGAAAAAGAAAAGAAAACTTCAGACTTTAAGAAGAAAGTAATTACAGTGGAACAACAGTATGAATCTTCATCTGATGGCACTGAGAAGTTACCTGAACCAGAAGGAATTTGTCATTTTCCTAAGGGCATAAAACAAAATAAGACTGAAATAACTGATGGAGAAAAGAAAAGTAAAAAAATAAGAGAGAAAACTTCTAAAAAGAAGGATGAATTATCTGATTATGCTGAGAAGTCAACAGGGAAAGGAGATAGTTGTGACTCTTCAGAAGATAAAAAGAGTAAGAATGGAACATATGGTAGAGAGAAGAAAAGGTGCAAGTTGCCTGGAAAGAGTTCAAGAAAGAGACAAGATTGTTCCTCGTCTGATACTGAGAAATATTCCATGAAAGAAGATGGTTGTAACTCTACTGATAAGAGACTGAAAAGAATAGAATTGAGGGAAAGAAGAAATTTAAGTTCAAAGAGAAATACTAAGGAAATACAAAGTGGCTCATCATCATCTGATGCTGAGGAAAGTTCTGAAGATAATAAAAAGAAGAAGCAAAGAACTTCAGCTAAAAAGAAGGCAGTCAATGTCAAGGAGAAAAAGAGAAACTCCCTAAGAACAAGCACTAAAAGGAAGCAAGCAGACATTACATCCTCATCTTCCTCAGATATAGAAGATGATGATCAGAATTCTATAGGCGAGGGAAGCAGTGATGAACAGAAAATTAAGCCTGTGACTGAAAATTTAGTGCTGTCTTCACATACTGGATTTTGCCAATCTTCAGGTATGCAAAAATAAATTAAAAATTTATAATTCGTAATTTCTCACTCTTGAATGAAGCTAATCAAATTTAGGGTTACTACTTAGGAGAATACCATTCAAAAATTATTTAGTTTATTAAAAAGCATTTCCATTTATTTTTATGCTGCCATTGGAAAATATTTTGAACACTGCTAGTATGCAGTATCAGGGACCCCAGATTTGTTGAGTAAATAACAAAATTTCTTTATCAATGTTTAGTGCTTTTTTTCTGGAGTAATGAGCAGTAGTTTATAAAGGAAAATCAGACTGGTGCCAGTAGTTCAGTGGCTATTTGTTTATATAATGGAAGTGAGTACTTGGTACATGTATGACATGGTGTGTCAAAATTTTAACTGCCATACATATGGCTTTTTAAGTTTGAACAGATAAATTTTGTCTCATGAAATCCCCTTTATTTTTAATTTACCTCATTAAAATTCATTATTGATGCTTATTGACTAGTTTCTAATGATATGGACAGATGTTTTTCTTTTAAAAGCATTGTCAAAATAAAGGAAGAAAGAAAATCCAAAAATTAGCTGGATTAGCCTATCCTGATGAGATAGAGTACTAGGAACATTAAAGCTTGGGTCAATTGGTGAATGAGATAAAGAAAAATAATTTTTAAAAGAAGTTTGTATTTTTAAAAAATCGGTTGTATAATAAATGTTTATTGGTTATTTTTTTTTTTTTTTTTCAGTCAGTAAGACCTGTCAGTTAACTATGGATTTGAAAGTTTATTTAAAAATTTTTATAAAGTAGGCTTTACATAAAACTGTATTTCCAACATAGGTAGAATTTAAGAATTTTTCCTTTCCATTCTTATATTAGAGTCTTCAGTTTATCCCAATTGGATTTTAATGGAATTAATTTGAATCTTGGCTTTTTAAAAAATTTTAATTTTTCATTTTGTAGGAATGAGGTCTCACTATGTTGCCCAGGCTGGTCTTGAACTCCTGGCATCAAGCAGTCCTCCCACCTCAGCCCCTCAAAGTGTTGGAATTATAGGCATGAGCTACTGTGCCCAGCAAAATCTTGGTTTTTAATAAAACTTTACGTTTCTTTTATGGAGTACTTATGACTTGACCTGAAAACTAAATGTGATATGCACAGTTTGTGCTTCAATTGAATGCCCTGCTTTATCAGATGACTAGATGGAGCTGTGTTTGTATGGCTATTGTAACTTCAAGTTCATAGTTTCTTACCTTAAACTGTTGGGGTCTAATGTGTTTCAGAATATACAACTGTTTGGTTTTTAGAAGAATAATAGAGAGCAGTTACCATATATTTTATAAAAGCCCCAGTGGGGCCTGATGCAACACTACATAATCAAACACATAGTATTTCTGCAGCAAAACATTTGAAGATTCACATTTAAACAAATAAGCAATTTAGACCAGGTTTTGCTGCCAGATTGTCTTTAGTACTCTCTTTCAGAAGCTTTCTGTTTTGAGAGTGTTTTAGATTGCAGAATTATGTATAAAGGATTGTGGACTTATATTAAAAATATAGAATCTAAGTTACTTTGATGTTAAATCGGCATTTTAGTTGTTGGGTTAGCTGTGAAAACCCTTCTTAAGGATTAGAGTTCAAGAATAATAAATTGCGTTTAAAAATTTAGCTAAAAATCCATTAAAATTATGTGTTACTGAGCTAATTTTATTTCTGGTTTTATTTATTTTAAACTTTGGAAAATTGGTTTCTGTGATGAAACAGTTTCACTGGTGAAATCAACGTTTGATTTCAAATATTTTACTACTATTCATTTCTCAAGATATCATTTGATTTATTGATACCTATGAAAGCTTCTATTATGTACCTCTCATGTTGAGAATTATTAATACTTAGCGTAATAATTAATATGCATTCATTAGGCCTTAAGAAGAGGTGGTGATATATGGCAAATACTCAACTGATGCATCTCCTGATAATAACTTATCTCAACATTAATCTAGATCACTGTATTCCATTTTGATTTATTTAACTTTGATCTGAAGGGCAAGTTGACTGATGGGGAGGTAAATTTTTTCTCAGGTGTCTATCAAGAGAAACTTTGAGAATTCCTCACTTCAGCAAATGCCAGTCCTTCAACCGCTTGGTGGAATAAGCCTTGTTGTTGAGATTTTCTTTACTCTAGATATTTTTGGGGACTAAGCTGATTATTTGGGATGAAATAAAAAGAAGATAAATTTGTTAGGGAATTTAACCTGTCAAAAATTAG
Organism: Cebus imitator; assembly: GCF_001604975.1. Taxonomy (NCBI): domain Eukaryota; kingdom Metazoa; phylum Chordata; class Mammalia; order Primates; family Cebidae; genus Cebus; species Cebus imitator. The sequence continues at coordinate 137,659 of NW_016108098.1, read as the reverse complement.
GCCTTGTCAATTGAAACACTTAAGTAGACTAGAATATGAGTGCCTTGAAAATAAGCACGATGTAGAAGGTTCTGTTTTTAAAGATCAGTTTGAGTGTGAGTCAGTGTTAGGATATTCCTTCAGAATTACATGCTTATATAAGCATGCTGCATTTATGTACTCTTCTCTTTAACTTAATTTTAGGTCACTGTTTTAGGGGATTAAAAATCAAAAAAACCCTGCCCCCTATTGAGTTTAGAGGATTCCTGTTTATTCGCAATATTTGGGTATCATATTACAGCTACAGTATTTTCCTAGAAATCGGGGCTTGGGAATGGCATAAAAAAAACCAAGATGAAGAACATGGTCCTAGGAGATTACAATCTAATGTAAGACAGAGATAGATAAATCATTTAAAAAAGTAACAGAAGAAAGATCTAAAACTATAATGGGGGCTGTAATCTCAGCACTTTGGAAGGCCGAGGTGGACAAATGATTACCTGAGGTCAGAAGACCAGCCTGGCCAATGTGGTGAAAACCCATCTCTACTAAAAATACAAA
>NW_016108098.1:129801-135749 GCF_001604975.1 Cebus imitator | reverse complement strand
CCTCCCAAGTAGCTGGGACTACAGGTGTGTGTCACCATGCCCAGCTAATTTTTACATATTTTTTAGAAGAGATGGGGTTTCACCATGAGGCCAGGCTGGTCTTGAACTCCTGACCTCAGGTGATCCACCCACCTTGGCCTCCCAAAGTGCTGGGATTACAGGCGTGAGCCACCACGCCCCATCCAGCATATAACCTTTTGAGATTGGTTTTTTCACTTAGTATAATTCCCTTGAAATCTTTGATGAATTTCAAATTAAATGGTAGACATCAGCATACTTCTCCCAAAATACTTAAGCATGCGTAGTATTAATCTACAGTTTGATATTTCAGTTTGTTTTTCTTTTGAAGTGAAATTTATATAGAATAAAATGCCCAAATCTTACGGATTTTTTTTTTTTTTTTTGAGACAGAGACTTGCTCTGTTACCCAGGCTAGAGTGCAGTGATGCGTTCTGCCTCACTGCAACCTCTGCTTCCCGGATTCAAGTGGTTCCCCTGCCTCAGGCTCCCTAGTAGCTGGGATTGCAGGCGCACACCACCATACCTGGCTGATTTTTGTATTTTTAGTAGAGATGGGGTTTCATCATGTTGGCCAGGCCGGTCTGGAACTCCTCACCTCAGGTGATCCACCAGCTTCAGCTTCCCAAAGCGTTAAGATTACAGGCGTGAGCCACCTCACTCAGCCCCCTTTAGATTATTAATCAAAAGATAGAATTGTAGCTTTTTAAAAGGAAATAAGTTTTACTGTACTCAACTGTATCTCTGGGTAACTCAGGTCACAAATACCATACACATTCAACTGCATTTTAAAATTACTTGCTGCTACCAAAATATTATTACCAGTTTTGCTATTCTTCAAAGATATAGCATAAATTAGACATCTGTTAATGTCAAAATTAAAATGTACCAATACAAAAGTTATTGTGGCAAGAGACTTAACGCTAATGTGATGGTTGTTGATACAGAATTGTTACTGAGAAGGGTGAAATTTAAAGCCCTTGTGCCCTGTGAAGAAATTGTGAAATATATAAGATCCAACTATTTATCATTTTATTGGTGTCACTTCGTAAAAATCCTGTTATGTTTTCTATAAGAATGCTTTTTACTCATATTTTGGATTCCAGAGTTTAGATCCCACTTAGTTTGCTTTAAAGTTTTTGGCTTTCAGTTTTATTTTCCATGGTTTTAATTATATAGCTTATTTAAAGCTAATTTTAAGTACACTTTTTTTCCTCAAGGAGATGAAGCCTTGTCTAAATCAGTGCCTGTCACAGTGGATGATGATGACGACGACAATGATCCTGAGAATAGGTATGATTCCATCTGTAAGGACTTTAAAAAGATTATAACACACCCTAGGCATGGGCACAAACAGCAGCAACGGAACAGCAAGCAGGTTGTAAAAACCAGGAGTGCCTGCCTTAGAAAGACTCGCTCACAGTCTTCCTGCAAGTTTGAAAGAAAGGCCAGAAAATGGGCTAAAACTCAGAAACCTTGAGAGAAAGTAAATATTATTTACACACCTAGCATAGGGTGTGTTATAAATACAGAACTGTCAATTTTATGTTTCTATGTAAACTGCGATAATTTTTTGGAATATTTTATTTTTGACAGATTATTGATGAAAGTAAATATTTCAATAAATTGGTGACAACAGACATCTCTATATTTGACTATTGTTAATTGCCATCCAATATGATGGTCCTATTTATTAAGGCCTGTTGAGAATAAACAAAAAGAGAGATTACTCAGATTTTTAAGATTAAGAAATTGCTTTCCAAATAAGTGTCAATTTACAAGGTATCTAGACTGAGTTAGAGTTTAACCAGTTTTCAAATAAAATAGAAATACACAGTATGAGAGCATTAACTTTAATAAGACTTAATAGATTTAAATGTCAAAAGCGTAGCCTATACAGATATACTCAAGTAAGGGATGGCTGGGTAATGAAAAAAAAAAAGACACTATCATAGTAGTGAAGAATAAGGAAAACAAAGATATTAATGAATATAGCTATAGTATTTCAACATATCTTTTAAACACTTCCTGGTCAATAGCATACCCCATGCTCATAATCTTCAACAAGAAGATCGTGTGGTATAGTGCATGGAATTTTGGAATAATGGGAATAAGTATATCTGACTTCGAACATTTTTAACAACTGCCTGTGTCATCATGGACAAATTATTTTACTTTTTGTCATAAATTTTCTATCTTTGGGAAGAAAAAGTTAGGTGAAATTTTCTCTAATACTAGTACCAAAAAAATCCATGATAGATTTGAGATGATTTCATGAAAGAGAACTACATTAACCATTCACTTATTCTTAATAGTAAGTTCTAACATTAAGAAAACATGAAAATATACAAGTAATTTTTTATCATAATTTTGTAAGAAATTGAGTTAGTAAATGTCCTGGGGCCAGCCGTTAGTCTAGCTCTTTTATATCTTGCTGATGCTGTTATGTTTCTTTGTTTCAAAGGTCAGCATTCTGCTAATTAACAGAAGAACGTTTTTATTAAGGTGAATGAACAGTTTTATTTTACACTTTTGAATAGAGCTTGATTGTGGACACAAAGGTTCAGATTCTGCCAGCCTACTTTTTAAAATTTAAAAATGTATATCCAATTATTTTATGGGATAGGTGGTAGGTTCCAGAATGGAGTGGTAAGGGCATACAATTCATCAGGGATTTTATATAATATCATCACAGCCAGATACTGAAAACATTTAAAATTTTATTCTCTTTTAAAATACTTTAATTTTTCTTCATTTATGTTTGCTACTATTTGTTTTTTTATATATCATGAGGCCTCAAATGTTACTCAAAGACTAATGTTTAAAACATTCTATATCTTAACTGTGAATGATTTACTTTAATTTCGTATTTAACCACCAAATAAGAGTATTGTTAAGGTATAATTTTTTTTTTGTGTTAGAGCTTGTCAAAATATAAATACCATTTTCAACTTTTAAGTTACTTGGTCGAATCTTTCTGTAACTGGCAAGTATCTTATTGGAAAGTATCTTTAATTCCATTTTGAATTTGTGATTAAAAAGTACAACCCTGTTGAGTACTTTTGAGAAGAAATGAATTTTATCTTGAGCATGTCTCTCTCTACTCAGTTTAATGTGTTTTTATAAAATATACAATTTACTAACTTGTTTAATATACACTATACCAAAGAGATATCTAATACTCATGGGTTATCTAGTCATGATGGGGATACAAATAACCTTCTTGGACTATTTTAGTATAGATTCTATATTTGAGCATATTTGAATATTCACTAAGCAGCCTAAAAAATTGATTTGCAGGGGCTGGGTGTGGTAGCTCACGCCTGTAATCCCAGTGCTTTGGGAGGCCAAGGCGGGCGGATCACCTGAGCTTGGGAATCCGAGAACAAGTTGACCAACATGGAGAAACCCCGTCTCTACTAAAAATACAAAAATTAGCAGAGCTTGGTGGCGTATGCCTGTAATTCCAGCTATTCGGGAGGGTTAGGCAGGAGAATTGCTTGAACCCAAGAGGCGGAGGTTGCCTTGAGCTGATTATTGCACCGTTGCACTCCAGTCTGGGCAACAAGAGTGAAACTCCATCTCAAAAAAGAAAAAAAAAGTTCACGTGCAGGTCATGTTTCAGTCTTAGAATTATTTTTCCAACGTCCTAACTTTCGATAGGTTATATTTTGGTAGATAGCATATTGTAATTATGTAAATTTGTACACAATTGTGTATAAATTGTGTATAAATCTTATATGCTTTGCCTTTTTAGCAGTATTGTAATACATTTTCAGTGTTGGTACTTATGAAGAGGCAAATAGTGTGTTATTGAAAATGCTTAACTATTTGGATGCAATAAATTTGTGGAAAACTGTTTTCTTGTTCAAGCATTTAATTTTAATAATAATGTTACTTTTCTTAATCATGAGAGTTGAAGTAATTTGTTATTATGTTATAGAGGCTAGTTTGTAGCCAAAGAAGTTTTGAAATTTTGAAATTTAGGACGTAAATACTTTTAATTCCCCGAACACACATGTATATATATTTGTGTGAAAATTTTGCAACAGATTTAACTATTATTTTTATTTTAAAGCTATGATAGCTTTTGAAGGCATTTAAAAAACTTAGTCATATCCTGAATATTTTAGTAAATGTGACTAAATTTCTGTTTTCACATACTATTAAGTAGCATCACTTACATTTGAAGGTAAATGTATACTATTATGAGATAGAGTGCTCTAACCTGTAAATTAATTTCTATTTAAATGCATTTACTTAATGAACAAGGACAAAATATTATAGGCTGATCAACACTTGTATGTTTCTGGTTTAGCTTTTTTTAAAAAAGATGTAGACTAATCATATATTTTGAATTTTACATAACTGAAAATTTCAAATTTTAGAGCTTAGGCTTAATGTAATTTTTCAATGGCTGAATAATAATACCAAATAGATTGTCAGGTTTTAAAATTTATACACACAATTTTAAAGTCATATATTTGAATGTGCTGTTAGGGTATTGTTTCGTTGGCCTTTCAAATACCTGTTAGTTGCATTTTAAATTGGTTCTTTGAAAAGACATCCATTTATATAATTTATTGTGCTTTCAATTCAGTAATTAGGCTGGCATTGAAAATATATAATTCCTTTATGTGTTCAATATAACTGGGGATATTTTGACCAAACATTTTCTAATAATATCATATATTTTACTATCTGTACTGTGTATGAACCTCAAGTAATAAGATAGCAGTGTGTTCAAGCTTTAGCAGTATTAGTTTTGAGATTATTAAGCTATGGTTGTCTTTAGAGATTGCATAGTGAATAATCACTGAAGGGACCATTTATCTCAAAAAAGAATTATTTTTTGAAATTTCTTTATTTGTTTATTTTGCAGGATGTGAAAAATATTTAAAATTGAGCTTTTGAGAGCAAAATAACAAATTGCTAGGTTTTTCTAAATAAGCATTCTTTTTCCCTGTCAACTTTGACTAAGAGCTGAGATTTCTACATGGATGTCTGCTCCCTTATCAAACACATTTACTTTATTGTTGAAATATGCTTAATTGGGTAAAGTAATACTCCACATTTTTTTCTCGTAATTTCTCTGTGGGTGCAACTAAATGATTTTTTTTCATAGAAGCAAAATTTGATGTGGAGATTGCTTAAAAAAAAAAATTGTCCCCTTGTTAATAGATGTTCTATTTAATTATAGTGGGACTAGACCATGGTATTTTAAATTTCCAAGTATTGTATCATTTGATAATAATTTTGTGTTTCAAACTAGAAAATATGCTAATGATTTTTTTTCCCACTGGCTTGGTGTGGGTATTGTGTTGATGAAGGCTGTGTACTGTTAATCCAACGTATTTTCGGAAGAAACTAATGATTTCTGGATGTTATTTATGCCTGAGAAGATATTTAATGATTGTTTACCTGATTTCAGCAAAATTAATGACATGGATATATTACAAGTCCCATAATCATTTGATTTTCACTTGACTTTCATTTTAAACACTTTTTCAAATGTCTTTTTCCTACACGTTTTCTATTCTCTATGCAAATGTGCTAAATTTGGAATAATTTTCTTTTTCTTTTGATAGTTCTGTTTGGTTAGCCAAACTTCCTTGATTCTCTTTTATTGTACTTGAAAAACAAAGGTGGCATGTTAAATTAAGTATTTTACTTGTTTTTCCATTTGAGTAAGGGTTTTAAATATCTAGCAATTTTAAGGTAATTTTCTTTTTCGATTTCCCTTGTCTAATAGTGCAGGTAAGTATTGCAAGTCGTTATAACACAGGTGTCCAGCCAGTAGATAGTATCTATTTGTAGATATCTAAACTGGCTGTAGTTGTTACTGGTTTTCTTTTTTATACTAGAATTCCCAGTAAGGAAATAAATATGATGTGTAGTGGTGACCTTTGTTCTTCTGTGCTCAAGATTTA